>NC_133852.1:986003-1067567 GCF_047830755.1 Zonotrichia albicollis
TGCCAAAGGTAATGATTGGACCAATCAGGGTGAGCTGCATAAAGGGGCGGAAGTGAGGGGTGAATTAATGAGGGGGCGTGGCCAGAATGGAGGAGGGGCCAAGGATTGGGAAGAGCCAATGAGATTAAAGTGTGGGGAAGGGGCGTGGCCAAAGCTTAGGGTTTAATTAATAAGGGGCGGAGCCTAATTAGGAGGCAAAGAACCAATCCGGGCTGGTTGGGATGAGTGGGCGTGGCCAATGCGGGCTGGACCAATCAGCGTGTGTGGAGCTGAGTGGGCGTGACCATGACTTGGCGGTGGTATCAATGTGGGGGCGGGGCCAATGGAAAGGCCAATAAGGAGGATTTGCCTGAAGGGGGCAGGGCCAAAACGGAAGCGCGGTCTGAGGGGAAGAATCATTCCCGGCGAATCCTGTTAAGGGGGCGTGGCCAATGGCGAGAGGCTGAGCCAATCAGATTTAGCGATGAGGAGTGGGCGTGGCTAATTTTGAAGAACGAAACGAAACCTGAGGGGGCGTGGCCATTGTGGAGGAGTTGTCCATGTGGAGGCGTGGCCTAGAGAACGAAACAACCAATCCCACGATCCATCCTGAGGGGACGGAGCCAAGCTGTAGCGGCTGGACCAATCAGCGCTGCTGACGAAGAATGGGCGTGGCTAATTTAAAAACCAATCAATCCGCGCCTCACGTTCTGAGTGGGCGTGGCCACACCAGGCCGCGCCCTCTCCCTCACGTAATCCCAAACTAGCTGGGGGCGTGGCTAATCACCTAATAATAATCCCAGACGCGCTGGTGGGCGTGGCCAATCCTTCCCAACCAATCCCAACCGAGCATGAGGGCGGCGCCATCTTTCCCTGCACCAACCGTCGCTCAGCAGTGACGCACTTCCTGCACCTCCCGCACTTCCGGTTCCGCCCGCTTTTCCGGGTTCTCCGCCGGCCGCCGCTCCCGGCGCTTCCAAACCCCCCAAAAACCCCAAAAAAAACCCAAAATCCCCCCAAACCCCCCAAAATGGCGCAGTACAAGGGCGCGGCCAGCGAGGCGGGCCGGGCGCTGCAGCTGATGAAGAAACGCGAGCGGCAGCGCGAGCACATGGAGCAACTGCGCCTGCGCATCCAGGAGGTGGGGGGAGGGGGGGGGCTGGGGGGGGAGGGGGTTCTGAGGGGGCTTTGGGGGGGGTCGGGATTTGGGGGGTCCTTGAGGGGTTTTGGGGGAAATTTTGGGGGATTTGGGGAAATTTGGGGGCTTTTGGTGGCTCCTGAGGTGATTTTGGGGTGGTCTGGGGAAGATTTGGGGGAGACTTTGAGGTTTGGGAAGGAAATTTGGGGGGAATTTGGGGTTTGGGAGGGAAATTTTGGGGGGAATTTGGGGTTTTGGGGAATTTGGGGTTTGGGAGGGAAATTTTGGGGGGAATTTGGGGTTTTGGGGGCATTTTTGGGGGTCCCAGGTGAGGTTTTGGGAGGTTTGAAGGAATTTTTAGAGGTCCTGGGGGAAATTTTGGGGGATTTGGGGAAATTTTTGGGGCATTTTTGGTGGCTCCTGAGGGGATTTTGGGGTGGTCTGGGGAAATGTTGGGGGGTCCTGGCGGGAATTTGGGGCAATTTTGGGGGCCCGAGTGGGATTTTGGGGGTCTTTGGGAGGATTTTAAGGGGTTCTGGGACGATTTGAGGGAGATTTGGGGGGTCCTGGAGGGTCCTGGAGGGGATTTTGGGGGGGGGTCTGGGAAGATTTGGAGGAGACTTTGAGGTTTAGGAAGGAAATTTGGGATTTGGGATGGAAATTTGGGGTTTTGGGGGCAATTTTGGAGGTCCCAGGTTGGGTTTTGGGAGGTTTGAAGGAATTTTGAGAGATCCTGGGGGAATTTTGGGGGGATTTTGGGAGGATTTGGGGGAAAATTCGGGGATTTTGGGGAGATTTGGGGGGTCCTGAGGGGGTTTGGGGGTGTCTGGAGGGGATTTTGGGGGTTTTTGGGGGGTTTTTGGGGTGTTTTTGGGGTGTTTTTGGGTTTTTGGGGTGTCTGATGCCGCCCCTCCCGCAGGAGAACATCATGAAATCCAACATTGATAAGAAATTCTCGGCTCACTACGACGCCGTGGAGGCCGAGCTGAAATCGAGCACCGTGGGTGAGAGAGGGGCCCAGAACCGACAGAATTCACCCCAAAATTCAGTCCAAAATCACCCCAAAATCACCCCAAAATCACCCCAAAATGTGATCAAAGTTACCCCAAAATTCACCCCAAAATCTGACCAAAATTTGACCAAAAACTGACCAAAATTCATCACAAATCACCCCAAATTCACCTCAAAATTTATCACAAATTCACCCCAAAATCTGACCAAAACTCATAAAAAATCACCCCAAAATTCACCCCAAAATCACCCCAAAATTCATCACAAAATCTGACCCCAAAATCTCCTCAAAATTCATCCCAAAATCTGACCAAAATTCACCACAAAATTCACCCCAAAATCTGACCAAAATTCGTCACAAAATCTGACCAAAAACTGCCAAAGTTACCCCAAAATTCACCCCAAAATTTATCACAAATTCACTCCAAAGTCTGACCAAAACCTGCCCAAAGTTACCCCAAAATTCACCTCAAAATCTGACCAAAATTCACCCCGAAATCTGTCCAAAATTCATCACAAAATCACCCCAAAATCTGCCCAAAGTTACCCCAAAATTCACCCCAAAATCTGACCAAAATTTATCACAAAATCACCCCAAAATCTGATCAGTTACCCCAAAATTCACCCCAAAACCAGCCCAAAATCTGACCAAAATTCATAACAAATCACCCCAAAATCACCCCAAAATTCATCACAAAATCTGACCCCAAAATCTGCTCAAAATTCACCCCAAAATCTGACCTAAAATCGTCACAAAATCTGACCAAAAACTGCCAAAGTTACCCCAAAATTCATCACAAAATCACCCCAAAATCTGATCAAAGTTACCCCAAAATTCACCCTAAAACCAGCCCAAAATTTGACCAAAATCTGACCAAAATTCATCACAATTCACCCCAAAATTTATCACAAATTCACCCCAAAGTCTGACCAAAATCTGACCAAAATTCATCACAAATCACCCCAAAATTCACCCCAAAATTTATCACAAGATTCACCCCAAAATCTGACCAAAAACTGGCCAAAGTTACCCCAAAATCCATCCAAAATCTGCCCAAAATTCATCACAAAATCTGACCAAAAACTGCTCAAAGTTACCCCAAAATTCACCTCAAAATCTGACAAAATTCATCATAAATCACCCCAAAATTTATCACAAAATTCACCCCAAAATCTGACCAAAAACTGCCCAAAGTTACCCCAAAATTCACCTCAAAATCTGACCAAAGACACCCCAAATTCACCCCAAAATCACTCCAAAATCTGCCCAAAATTCATCACAAAATCTGACCAAAAACTGCCCAAATTCACTCCAAAATTCACCCCAAAATTTATCACAAGATTCACCCCAAAATCTGACCAAAACCTGCCCAAACTTACCCCAAAAGTCACCCCAAAATCTGACCAAAACCTGCCAAAGTTACCCCAAAATTCACCCCAAAATTCATCACAAAATCACCCCAAAATCTGATCAAAGTTACCCAAAATTCACCCCAAAACCAGCCCAAAATCTGACCAAAATTCATCACAAATCACCCCAAAATTTATCACAAATTCACCCCAAAGTCTGACCAAAAACTGCCCAAAGTTACCCCAAAATTCACCTCAAAATCTGACCAAAGACACCCCAAATTCACCCCAAAATCACTCCAAAATCTGCCCAAAATTCATCACAAAATCTGACCAAAAACTGCCCAAATTCACCCCAAAATTCACCTCAAAATCTGACCAAAGACACCCCAAATTCACCCCAAAATCCAGCCCAAAATCTGACCAAAAACTGCCAAAGTTACCCCAAAATTCACCCCAAAACCTGCCCAAAATTTGACCAAAATTCATCACAATTCACCCCAAAATTTATCACAAATTCACCCCAAAATCTGACCAAAAACTGACCAAAATCTGACCAAAATTCACCCCAAAATCTGACCAAAATTCACCCCAAAGTCTGACCCAAATTCATCACAAATTCACCCCAAAATCTGACCAAAAACTGCCCAAAGTTAACCCAAAATTCACCCCAAATTTCATCACAAAATTCTCCCAAAATCACCCCAAAAGCTGACCAAAATTCACCCCAAAATTTATCACAAATTCACCCCAAAATCTGACCAAAAATTGACCAAAATCTGACCAAAATTCACCCCAAAATCTGACCAAAAGCTGCCCAAAGTTACCCCAAAATTCACCTCAAAATCTGACCAAATTCACCCCAAAATCTGACCAAAATTCATCACAAATCACCCCAAAATGTGACCAAAGACACCCCAAATCACCCCAAAATCTGATGAAAAACTGCCCAAAGTTACCCCAAAAGATCCCAAAATTCATCACAAAATTCTCCCAACACTGACCCCAAAATCTGCCCAAATTCACCCCAAAATTTGTCCCCAAATTCCCCCAAAATGCCACCACGATTCCCCCTTGAGGGACCCCTCAGTGATGTCCCCAGGGTGGTGGCACCGTCCCAGGTGACGTCTGTGGGGTCGGTGACACTCAGGGGTGGTGGCACCGTCCCCAATGTCCCCAATGTCCCCATGATGTCCCCAATGTCCCCAATGTCCCCATGATGTCCCCAGGGTGGTGGCACTGTCCCAGATGATGTCCCCAATGTCCCCAATGGTGTCCTCAGCAATGGTGACACAAGGGTGGTGGCCCTGTCAATGTTCCCAATGTCCCCAGGGTTGGTGGCACTCAGGGATGTCCCCAGAGGTGTCCCCAAAGATGTCCCCAGGGTGGTGACAATGTCCCTGATGTCCCCAATGATGTCCCCAGTGATGTCCCCAGTGATGTCCCCAAGGTGGTGGCACCGTCCCAGGTGACGTCTGTGGGGTCGGTGGCACTCAGGGTTGGTGGCACTGTCCCCAATGTCCCCAATGTCCCCAGTGATGTCCCCAGGGTTGATGGCACTCAGGGATGTCCCCAAGGATGTCCCCAGTGATGTCCCCAAGGTGGTGGCACTGTCCCAGGTGACATCTGTGGGGGTGGTGGCACTGTCCCCAATGTCCCCAATGTCCTCATGAGGTCCCCAATGGGTGGTGGCACTCAGGGGTGGTGGCACTGTCAATGTCCCCAATGTCCCCAATGATGTCCCCAATGTCCCCAGGGCTGTCCCCAATGTCCCCAGGGTTGGTGGCACTCAGGGATGTCCCCAGTGATGTCCCCAAAGATGTCCCCAGGGTGGTGACAATGTCTCTGATGTCCCCAAGGATGTCCCCAGTGATGTCCCCAAGGTGGTGGCACCGTCCCAGGTGACATCTGTGGGGTTGGTGACACAAGGGGTGGTGGCACCGTCTCCAATGTCCCCAAAGATGTCCCCAGGGTGGTGGCACTGTCCCAGATGATGTCCCCAGTGTCCCCAATGGTGTCCTCAGCAATGGTGACACAAGGGGTGGTGGCACTGTCCCCAATGTCCCCGATGTCCCCAGGGTTGGTGGCACTCAGGGATGTCCCCAATGTCCCCAGGCTGGTGGCACTGTCCCAGATGATGTCCCCAAATGTGTCCCAGGGGTGGTGGCACTGTCCATGTCCCCAGGGTGGTGACAATGTCCCCAGTGATGTCCCCAATGATGTCCCCAGTGATGTCCCCAAGGTGGTGGCACTGTCCCAGGTGACGTCCGTGGGGTCGGTGACACTCAGGGCTGTCCCCAATGGTGTCCCCAGGGTTGGTGGCACCCAATGGTGTCCCCAGGACATGTCCCAATGTCCCCAGTGATGTCCCCAATGGGTGGTGGCACTGAGTGATGTCCCCCATGATGTCCCCAATGTCCCCAGGGTGGTGACAATGTCTCCAATGTCCCCAAAGATGTCCCCAGGGTGGTGGCACTGTCCTAGATGATGTCCCCAAAGATGTCCCCAAGGTCCCCAGTGATGTCCCCAGTGATGGTGGCACTATCCCCAAGGTGGTGGCACTGTCCATGTCCCCAGGGTGGTGGCACTGTCCCAGGTGATGTCCCCAATGATGTCCCCAGGATGTCCCCAGGGTTGGTGGCACTGTCCCAGGTGACGTCCGTGGGGTCGGTGGCACTCAGGGGTGGTGGCACCGTCATTGTCCCCAGGGCTCAGGGCTGGTCAGGGCTGTCCCCAATGATGTCCCCAGTGATGTCCCCAATGTCCCCATTGATGTCCCCAGGGCTGGTGACCCTCAATGACACAAAGGCCAAGCAGGAGGCTCAGGGCTATCCCCAATGATGGTGACAATGTCCCCAATGATGTCCCCAATGTCCCCATTGTCCCCAGGTTTGGTGACCCTCAATGACATGAAGGCCAAGCAGGAGGTGGCACTCAGGGGTGGTGGCACTCAGGGATGTCCCCAAGGTGGTGACACTGTCCCTGTCCCCAGGTTTGGTGACCCTCAATGACATGAAGGCCAAGCAGGAGGCTCAGGGCTGTCCCCAATGATGTCCCCAATGTCCCCATTGATGTCCCCAATGTCCCCAATGTCCCCACTGTCCCCAGGTTTGGTGACCCTCAATGACACGAAGGCCAAGCAGGAGGCTCAGGGCTGTCCCCAATGATGTCCCCAATGATGGTGGCACTGTCCCTGTCCCCAGGGCTGGTGACCCTCAATGACACGAAGGCCAAGCAGGAGGCTCAGGGCTGTCCCCAGTGATGGTGACAATGTCCCCAATGTCCCCATTGATGTCCCCAATGTCCCCAGGTTTGGTGACCCTCAATGACATGAAGGCCAAGCAGGAGGTGGCACTCAGGGCTGTCCCCAATGTCCCCATTGATGTCCCCAATGTCCCCATTGTCCCCAGGGCTGGTGACCCTCAATGACATGAAGGCCAAGCAGGAGGTGGCACTCAGGGGTGGTGGCACTGTCACAGATGATGTCCCCAATGATGGTGGCACTGTCATTGTCCCCAGGTTTGGTGACCCTCAATGACATGAAGGCCAAGCAGGAGGCTCAGGGCTGTCCCCAATGATGGTGACAATGTCCCCAGTGATGGTGGCACTGTCCCTGTCCCCAGGGCTGGTGACCCTCAATGACATGAAGGCCAAGCAGGAGGCGCTGGGATGGTCAGGGCTGTCCCCAGTGATGTCCATGGGGTTGGTGACAATGTCCCCAGGGTTGGTGGCACTCAGAGGTGGTGGCACTGTCCCCAATGATGGTGACAATGTCCCCAATGGTGTCCCCAGGTTTGGTGACCCTCAATGACATGAAGGCCAAGCAGGAGGCCCAGGGCTGGTCAGGGCTGGTCAGGGCTGTCCCAATGATGTCCCCAGTGATGGTGGCACTGTCCCTGTCCCCAGGTTTGGTGACCCTCAATGACATGAAGGCCAAGCAGGAGGCTCAGGGATGGTCAGGGCTGTCCCCAATGTCCCCAATGTCCCCAGGGCTGGTGACCCTCAATGACATGAAGGCCAAGCAGGAGGTGACACTCAGGGCTGTCCCCATTGATGTCCCCAATGTCCCCAGGTTTGGTGACCCTCAATGACATGAAGGCCAAGCAGGAGGCTCAGGGCTGTCCCCAATGATGGTGACAGTGTCCCCATTGATGTCCCCAATGTCCCCATTGTCCCCAGGGCTGGTGACCCTCAATGACATGAAGGCCAAGCAGGAGGTGGCACTCAGGGATGTCCCCAATGTCCCCAATGATGGTGACAATGTCCCCAATGTCCCCAGGTTTGGTGACCCTCAATGACATGAAGGCCAAGCAGGAGGCTCAGGGCTGTCCCCAATGATGGTGACAGTGTCCCCAATGATGTCCCCAATGTCCCCAATGTCCCCAGGTTTGGTGACCCTCAATGACATGAAGGCCAAGCAGGAGGCTCAGGGCTGTCCCCAATGTCCCCAATGATGGTGACAATGTCCCCAATGTCCCCAGGTTTGGTGACCCTCAATGACATGAAGGCCAAGCAGGAGGCTCAGGGATGGTCAGGGCTGTCCCCAATGATGTCCCCAATGATGGTGACAATGTCCCCAAGGGTTGGTGGCACTGTCATTGTCCCCAGGGCTGGTGACCCTCAATGACATGAAGGCCAAGCAGGAGGCTCAGGGATGGTCAGGGCTGTCCCCAATGATGTCCCCAGTGATGGTGGCACTGTCATTGTCCCCAGGTTTGGTGACCCTCAATGACATGAAGGCCAAGCAGGAGGCTCAGGGCTGTCCCCAATGATGGTGGCACTGTCCCCAATGTCCCCATTGATGTCCCCAGGTTTGGTGACCCTCAATGACATGAAGGCCAAGCAGGAGGCTCAGGGCTGTCCCCAATGATGGTGGCACTGTCCCCAATGTCCCCATTGATGTCCCCAGGTTTGGTGACCCTCAATGACATGAAGGCCAAGCAGGAGGCGCTGGGATGGTCAGGGCTGTCCCCATTGATGTCCCCAATGTCCCCAATGATGGTGGCACTGTCATTGTCCCCAGGCCTGGTGACCCTCAATGACATGAAGGCCAAGCAGGAGGCTCAGGGCTGTCCCCAATGATGTCCCCAATGATGGTGACAATGTCCCCACTGTCCCCAGGGCTGGTGACCCTCAATGACATGAAGGCCAAGCAGGAGGTGGCACTCAGGGTGGTGGCACTGTCCCTGATGTCCCCAATGATGGTGACAATGTCCCCATTGATGTCCCAGGCCTGGTGACCCTCAATGACATGAAGGCCAAGCAGGAGGCGCTGGTCAAGGAGCGCGAGAAGCAGCTGGCGAAGAGAGAGCAGAGCCGGGAGCTGCAGCTGTGAGAGGAACCCTGAACCCCGGAACCACCCCAGAGCACCCCAAAAATGGCCCCAAAACCACCCCAGAGTTACCCTAAAATAACCCCAAATTACCCCAAAAAATGACCCTAAAATAACCCCAAAATAATCCCAAAAAATAACCCTAAAAATACCCCAAAGTCACCCCAAAATAACCCAAAATTATCCCAAAAAATAACTCCAAAATCACCTGAAATGACCCCAAAAATGACCCTAAAAATACCCCAAAATCACCAAAAAAATCCCCAAAAAATGACCCCAAAATGACCCCAAAACAATCACAAAAAACCCCAAAAATGGCCCAAAACAGCCCAAAACCTCCCAGTCCCTCCCAGTGCTCCCAGTCCATCCCAGTTTAGCTTCAGGCTGTTCCCAGTGCTCCCAGTTTGGTTTCAGGCTGTTCCCAGTTCTCTCCCAGTCCCTCCCAGTTTGTTCCCAGTTTGATCCCAGTTCCCTTCCCGCTCCTCCCAGTGCTCACAGTTTAGTCCCATTTTCATCCCAGTCCATCCCAGTCCCTCCCAATCCTCTCCCAGTGGCTCCCAGTCCATCCCAGTCTGGTCCCAGTTTGGTCTCAATCCCCTCCCAGTCCCCTCTCAGCCCATCCCAGTTTGATCCCAATCCCCACCCAGTCCCTCCCAGTCCATTCCCAGTCTATTCCAGTTTGATCCCAGTCCATCCCACTTTGGTTTCAGGCTGTTCCAGTTTGTTCCCAGTTTGTTCCCAGTTTGTTCCCAGTTTGATCCCAGTCCATCCCAGTCCCTCCCAGTGCTCCCAGTTTGGTCTCAATCCCCTCCCAGTCCATTCCCAGTATATCCCAGTCCACCCCAGTGCTCCTAGTCTGGTTTCAGGCTCCTCCAGTCCATCCCAGTATATCCCAGTCCCTCCCAGTTTGATCCCAGTCTCTCCCAGTCCCTCCCAGTCCATCCCAATCCTCTCCAGTTTGTTCCCAGTCCCTCCCAGTTGCTCCCAGTTTGGTTTCAGGCTGCTCCCAGTCCATCCCAGTTTGATCTCAGTATATCCCAGTATATCCCAGCCCCTCCCAGTCCCTCCCAGTCCATTCCCAGTCCATCCCAGTCCATCCCAGTTTGTTCCCAGTTCCCTCCCAGTCCCTCCCAGTCCATTCCCAGTCCATCCCAGTCCCTCCCAGTTTGTTCCCAGTCCATCCCAGTTTGTTCCCACTCCCTCCCAGTCCCTCCCAGTCCCTCCCAGTCCATCCCAGTTTGTTCCCAGTCCATCCCAGTCCCTCCCAGTCCCTCCCAGTCCCTCCAGTCCCTCCCAGTCCCTCCCAGTTCCCTCCCAGTTCCTCCAGTCCCTCCCAGTTCCCTCCCAGTCGCTCCCAGTCCATCCCAGTTTGTTCCCAGTCCCTCCCAGTCCCTCCCAGTCCATCCCAGTCCCTCCCAGTTTGATCCCAGTATATCCTAGTCCTACCCAGTTCGATCCCAGTCCATTCCCAGTATATCCCAGTGCTCCCAGTTTGGTTTCAGGCTGCTCCCAGTCCATCCCAGTTTGATCCCAGTGTATTCCAGTCCCTCCCAGTCCCTCCCAGTTTGTTCCCAGTATATCCCAGTATAACCCAGCCCCTCCCAGTCCCTCCAGTCCCTCCCAGTTTGATCCAGTCCCTCCCAGCCCCTCCCAGTCCCTCCCAGTCCCTCCCAGTTTGATCCCAGTCCCTCCCAGTCCCTCCCAGTCCCTCCCAGTCCATTCCCAGTCCCTCCCAGTCCCTCCCAGTCCATTCCCAGTCCCTCCCAGTCCCTCCCAGTCCGTCCCAGTCCCTCCCAGTTTGATCCCAGTCCATCCCAGTCCCTCCCAGTCCATCCCAGTTTGATCCCAGTCCCTCCCAGCCCCTCCCAGTCCCTCCCAGTCCATCCCAGTATATCCCAGTTTGATCCCAGTCCATCACAGTCCCTCCCAGTTCTCTCCCAGTGCTCCCAGTTTGGTCTCAATCCCCTCCCAGTTCCATCCCAGTTTGATCCCAGTCCATCCCAGTCCATCCCAGTCCCTCCCAGTCCATCCCAGTTTGTTCCCAGTCCCTCCCAGTCCCTCCCAGTCCATCCCAGTCCCTCCCAGTCCCTCCCAGTCCCTCCCAGTCCATCCCAGTCCATCCCAGTCCATCCAGTCCCTCCCAGTTTGATCCCAGTATATCCCAGTCCCTCCCAGTCCATCCCAGTCTATCCCAGTCCCTCCCAGTCCATCCCAGTCCCTCCCAGTCTATCCCAGTCTATCCCAGTCCATCCAGTCCCTCCCAGTCCCTCCCAGTCCCTCCCAGTTTGATCCCAGTCCCTCCCAGTCCCTCCAGTTTGTTTCCAGTCCATCCCAGTTTGATCCCAGTATATCCCAGTATAACCCAGTCCCTCCCAGTCCATCCCAGTCCATCCACCAGCTTGATCCCAGTCCATCCCAGTCCCTCCCAGTTTGATCCCAGTCCATCCCAGTCCCTCCCAGTTTGATCCCAGTCCATCCCAGTCCCTCCCAGTCCATCCCAGTCCATCCCAGTCCCTCCCAGTCCCTCCCAGTCCCTCCCAGTTTGTTCCCAGTCCCTCCCAGTCCCTCCAGTCCATCCCAGTCCATCCCAGTTTGCTCCCAGTCCATTCCCAGTATATCCCAGTCCCTCCCAGTCCCTCCCAGTCCATCCCAGTCCCATCCCAGTCCCTCCCAGTCGCTCCCAGTCCATCCCAGTCCATCCCAGTTTGTTCCCAGTCCATCCAGTCCCTCCCAGTCCATTCCCAGTCCATCCCAGTCCCTCCCAGTCCATCCCATTCCCTCCCAGTCCATCCCAGTCCATCCCAGTCCATCCAGTCCCTCCCAGTTTGATCCCAGTCTATCCCAGTCCATCCCAATTTAGTTTCAATCCCCTCCCAATCCATCCCAGTGCTCCCAGTTCAGTCCCAGTTTGATCCCAGTCCATCCCAGTCCATCCCAGTTTGTTCCCAGCCCCTCCCAGTCCATCCCAGTTTGATCCCAGTCCATCCCAGTCCCTCCCAGTCCCTCCCAGTCCATCCCAATCCCATCCCAGTCCCTCCCAGTCCATTCCCAGTCCCTCCCAGTCCCATCCCAGTCCCTCCCAGTCCATCCCAGTCCCTCCCAGTCCCTCCCAGTCCATCCCAGTCCATCCCAGTCCATCCCAGTATAACCCAGTCCCTCCCAGTCCCTCCCAGTCCATCCCAGTCCCTCCCAGTCCCTCCCAGTCCCTCCCAGTCCCTCCCAGTTTGTTCCCAGTCCATCCCAGTCCATCCCAGTTCCCTCCCAGTTCCCTCCCAGTCCCTCCCAGCCCCTCCCAGTCCCTCCCAGTCCCTCCCAGTCCCTCCCAGTCCATCCCAGTCCATCCCAGTTTGCCCGCAGGAAGCTGGAGCGGCAGCGGGAGCGGCAGCGCAAGCAGGAGGCGCAGAGGAAAATCAGCTCGCTGAGCTTCAGCCTCGGGGAGGAGGAGGAGGAGGACGAGGAGGGAGAGGAAGGTCAGGAACCCGGAAAAACATCGGGAATTTTGGGGGAAAAATTTGGAATTTTTTGGGGATTTTTGGGGAATTTTTTTGAGATTTTTTTTGAGATTTTTGAGAATTTTTTCAGATTTTTTCAGATTTTTTTTGAGATTTTTGTGATTTTTTCAGATTTTTCTTTGAGATTTTTTGAGATTTTTTTTGAGATTTTTTTTGAGATTTTTTTTGAGATTTTTTGAGGTTTTTTTTTCAGATTTTTTCAGATTTTTTCAGATTTTTTTTTGAGATTTTTGTGATTTTTTCAGATTTTTCTTTGAGATTCTTTCAAATTTTTTTTGAGATTTTTTTTGAGATTTTTTCAGATTTTTTCAGATTTTTTTGAGATTTTTTGTGATTTTTTTCAGATTTTTTTCAGATTTTTTTCAGATTTTTTTGAGATTTTTTGTGATTTTTTGAGATTTTTATTGAGATTTTTTGTGATTTTTTCAGATTTTTTTTTCAATTTTTGGGGGATTTTTAAAAAATTTTTGAATTTTTTTTTATATTTTTTTGGTATTTTTGTTGAGATTTTTTTTGGGATTTTTGGGTTTTTTTATTTTTGGATGAGTTTTAGGGATTTTTTGAGGAGACACAGAGGAAAATCAGCTGATGAGCTTCAGCCTCGGGGAGGAGGAGGAGGAGGACGAGGAGGGAGAGGAAGGTCAGGAGCCCTAAAAAACATCGGGAATTTTGGTGGGAAAATTTGGAATTTTTGGAGGATTTTTTGAGATTTTTTTTGAGATTTTTTGTGATTTTTTTCAGATTTTTTTTGAGATTTTTTGTGATTTTTTTCAGATTTTTTTCAGATTTTTTTTGAGATTTTTTGAGATTTTTTCAGATTTTTTTTCAGATTTTTTGTGGTTTTTTCAGATTTCTTTTGAGATTTTTTTCAGATTTTTATTGAGATTTTTTGTGATTTTTTCAGATTTTTCTTTGAGATTTTTTGAGATTTTTTTCAGATTTTTTTTGAGATTTTTTGTGATTTTTTCAGAAATTTTTTGAGATTTTTTTTTGAGATTTTTTGAGATTTTTTTTGAGATTTTTTTCAGATTTATTTGTGATTTTTTTGAGATTTTTTGAGATTTTTTTGAGGTTTTTTGAGATTTTTTTTGAGATTTTTGTGATTTTTTCAGATTTTTTTTGAGATTTTTTTGAGATTTTTTGAGATTTTTTTGAGATTTTTTTTGAGATTTTTTGAGATTTTTTCAGATTTTTTTTGAGATTTTTTGTGATTTTTTTCAGATTTTTTTTGAGATTTTTTTTGAGATTTTTTTTTTGAGATTCTTTTGTGATTTTTTCAGATTTTTTTGAGATTTTTTCAGATATTTTCAGATTTTTTTTGAGATTTTTTGTGATTTTTTCAGATTTTTCTTTGAGATTTTTTGTGATTTTTTCAGATTTTTTTGAGATTTTTTTGTGATTTTTTTCAGATTTTTCTTTGAGATTTTTGTGATTTTTTCAGATTTTTTTTGAGATTTTTTCAGATTTTTTTGAGATTTTTTTTGTGATTTTTTCAGATTTTTTTTTGAGATTTTTTGAGATTTTTTTTGAGATTTTTTGAGATTTTTTTTGAGACTTTTTGAGATTTTTTTGAGATTTTTTTGAGATTTTTTTGTGATTTTTTTCAGATTTCTTTTGAGATTTTTTGTGGTTTTTTTCAGATTTTTTTTGAGATTTTTTGTGATTTTTTCAGAATTTTTTTGAGATTTTTTGTGATTTTTTGAGATTATTTTTGAGATTTTTTGAGATTTTTTTCAGATTTTTCTTTGAGGTTTTTTTGAGATTTTTTTTTGAGATTTTTGGAGGATTTTTTGAGATTTTTTTTGAGATTTTTTGTGATTTTTTTCAGATTTTTTTTGAGATTTTTTGTGATTTTTTCAGAATTTTTTGAGATTTTTTCAGATTTTTTTGAGATTTTTTTGAGATTTTTTCAGATTTTTTTCAGATTTTTTTCAGATTTTTTGAGATTTTTTTGAGATTTTTTTTTTGAGATTTTTTGATATTTTTTTGAGATTTTTTGAGATTTTTTTGAGATTTTTGTGATTTTTTCAGATTTTTCTTTGAGATTTTTTGTGATTTTTTCAGATTTTTCTTTGAGATTTTTTGTGATTTTTTTTGAGATTTTTTGAGATTTTTTTCAGAATTTTTTGAGACTTTTATTGAGATTTTTTGTGATATTTTCAGATTTTTTTTTTCAATTTTTGGGGGGATTTTTTAAAAATTTTTTGAATTTTTTTGAATTTTTTTTTTTTTGTATTTTTGTTGAGACTTTTTTGGGATTTTTGGGGTTTTTTATTTTTGGATGAGTTTTAGGGATGTTTTGGGGAGGCACAGAGAAAAATCAGCTCGCTGAGCTTCAGCCTCGGGGAGGAGGAGGAGGAGGACGAGGAGGGAGAGGAAGGTCAGGAACCCAAAAAAAAATTGGGAATTTTGGGGGAAAATTTGGAATTTTTGGGGGATTTTTTTGAGATTTTTTTGAGATTTTTTGTGATTTTTTTCACATTTTTTTGAGATTTTTTTCAGATTTTTTCAGAATTTTTTTGAGATTCTTTTGAGATTTTTTTGAGATTTTTTTTGAGATTTTTTGGAGATTTTTTTGAGATTTTTTATGGTTTTTTTCAGATTTTTCTTTGAGATTTTTTTGTGATTTTTTCAGAATTTTTTTGAGATTTTTTGAGATTCTTTTGAGATTTTTTTGTGATTTTTTAAGATTTTTTACCAATTTTTTGTGGGGAGTCCTTGATAAAATTTTAGGATTTTTGGGGGAATTTTTGGGATTTTTTTTGTGATTTTTTGCCCTTTTTTTTTGGGGAAATTTTCGAGTTTTTTGAGGATTTTGGGGAGGATTTGGGGGTCCTGGGGGAGTTTTGGGGTTCCTGGGTGAAATTTGGGATTTTTTGAGGGGGAATTTTGGAGTTTTTGGGGGTTCCAGATGGGATTTTTGGGGGTTCTTGGGGGAGATTTTGGGGTCCCTGTGTGAAATTTGGGGTCCCAGGGGGGAATTTTGGGGTCCCAGGATGAAATTTGGGATTTTGGGAGGGGTTTGGGGGTCCCAGAGGGGATTTTGGGGTTCCCAAGGTGGAATTTTGGGGTCCCTGGGGGGAATTTTGGGGTTCCCAGGATGAAATTTGGGGTTCCTGGGTGAAATTTGGGATTTTTTGAGGGGGAATTTTGGAGTTTTTGGGGGTTCCAGATGGGATTTTGGGGGTTCTTGGGGGAGATTTTGGGGTCCCAGGATGAAATTTGGGGTTTTTGGGGAAGGATTTTGGGAATTTTTGAGGTCCCCTGTGTGAAATTTTGGGATTTTTGGGGGTCCCAGATGAGATTTTAGGGTTCCCAATGTGGAATTGGGGGGGATTTTGGGGTTCCTGGGTGAAATTTGGGGTTTTGGGGGGAATTTTGAGCTTCTCAGGATGAAATTTGGGGTTCCTGATGGGAATTTTGGGGTCCCAGGATGAAATTTGGGGTTTTTGGGGAAGGATTTTGGGAATTTTTGGGGTCCCTTGTGTGAAATTTGGGATTTTTGGGGGTCCCAGATGAGATTTTAGGGTTCCCCAGTGTGGAATTGGGGAGATTTTGGGGTCCCTGTGTGAAATTTGGGGTTCCTGATGGGAATTTTGGGGTCCCAGGATGAAATTTGGGATTTTGGGAGGGATTTTGGGGGTCCCAGAGGGGATTTTGGGGTTCCCAAGGTGGAATTTTGGGGTCCCTGGGTGGAATTTGGGTTTTTTGGGGTTCCCAGGATGAAATTTGGGGTTCCTGGGGAGGTTTTTGGGGGTCTCAGGAGGAATTTTGGGGTTCCCAGAGTGAAATCTGGAAAGAATTTGGGGTTCCCAAGGTGGAATTTGGGGTCCCAGGATGAAATTTGGGGTTTTTGGGGAAGGATTTTGGGAATTTTTGGGGTCTCTGTGTGAAATTTGGGGTTTTTGGGGGAATTTTGAGCTTCTCAGGATGAAATTTTGGGGTCCCTGTGTGAAATTTGGGTTTTTTGAGAAGGATTTTGGGAATTTTTGGGGTGTCTGTGTGAAATTTGGGATTTTTGGGGGAGATTTTTGGGGTCCCTGTGTGAAATTTGGGATTTTTGGGGGGAAATTTTGGAGTTTTTGGGGTCCCAGGATGAAATTTGGGGTTTTTTTGGGAAGGATTTTGGGAATTTTTGGGTTCCCTTGTGTGAAATTTGGGATTTTTGGGGAGATTTTTGGGGTCTCTGTGTGAAATTTGGGATTTTTGGGTTTTCTGACCCCCCCAGCTCCCGAGGAGGCCCCAAAAAAGCGAAAATTGGGCAAAAACCCCGACGTGGACACCAGCTTCCTGCCCGACAGGGACAGAGAGGTGACAGGGGATTTGGGGGAAATTGGGATTTTGGGGGGATTTGGGATTTTGGGGGGTCCTGGGGGATTTGGGGGGGTTTTGGGGAATTTTGGAAAAATTTGGGGGAATTTTAAGGGGGCTTTTTGGGAGATTTTTGAGGAGAATTTGGAGGATTTTGAGGGGAAATTTTGGGGGATTTGGGGAATTTTTGGGGGGTCCTGGGGGGGGATTTTGGGGGGGATTTGGAAAATTTTGGGGGGATTTGGGGGGTCCTGAGTGAATTTGGGGAGATTTGGGGGGGATTTGGGGAGATTTTTGAGGTTTTGGAGAGATTTGGGAAAATTTTGGGGGTACTGAGAGGATTTGGGGAGATTTGGGAGATTTTTGAGGGAAGTTTGGAGGATTTTGGGGGGGTCTTGAGGGGAAATTTGGGGGGATTTTGGGGGGTCCTGGGGGGATTTGGGGGCATTTTAGGGGGGATTTTTGGGATATTTGGGGGAGATTTTGGGGGAATTGGCAAAATTTGGGGGGTCCTGAGTGGAGTTTGGGGGGGTCCTGAAGGGTTTTGGGGGGTCTTGGGGGGATTTTGGGGATTTTTAGGGGGATTTGGGGGAAATTGGGATTTTGGGGGGTCCTGGGGGGTCCCAGGTGGAATTTGGGGAATTTTGGGAAAATTTGGGGGAATTTTAGGGGGGATTTGGGAAAATTTGGGGGATCCTGACGGAATTTATGGGATTTTTGGGGGATTTTTGAGGGGAATTTGGAGGATTTTGGGGGGATTTTGAGGGAATTTGGGGAGATTTTTGGGGGAATTTTAAGGGGATTTTAAGGGGGATTTTTGGGGTTCTGGGGAGATTTTAGGGGGGATTTTGGGGGGGATTTGGGAGATTTTTGGGGGGGTCCTGGGGGGGGATTTGGGGCCATTTTGGAGGGGTTTTGGGGAATTTTGGAAAAATTTGGGGGAATTTTAAGGGGGGATTTTGGGTTTTTTGGGACATTTTAGGGGGGATTTGGCAAAATTTGGGGGGTCCTGAGTGGATTTTGGGGGGTCTTGGGGGGATTTTGGGGTTTTTTTGGGGGAGAATTTGGGGGGATTTTGGGGGTCCCAGATGGAATTTTGGGGGGATTTTGGGTAAAATTTGGGTGAATGTGAGAGAATTTGGGGGAATTTTTGGGGTTCCTGGGGGATTTTGAGGGATTTGGGGGGGTCTTGAGGGGAAATTTGGGGGGATTTGGGAGATTTTGGGGGGTCCTGGAGGGATTTGGGGGAAATTTGAGAGATTTTGGGGGTCCCAGATGGAATTTTGGGGGGATTTTGGGTAAAATTTGGGTGAATGTGAGAGAATTTGGGGAGATTTTTGGGGTTCCTGGGGGGATTTTGGGGGGTTTGGGGGGAGTTTGGAAAAATTTGGGGTATCCTGAGTGAATTTGGGGGAGATTTTGGGGGGATTTTGAGGGATTTGGGGGGGTCTTGAGGGGAATTTGGAGGATTTTGGGGGGGTCGTGGGGGGATTTGGGGGAATTTTGGAAAAATTTGGGGGAATTTTAAAGGAGTTTTAGGGGGGATTTTTGGGAGATTTTTGAGGTTTTGGGGAGATTTTAGGGGGGATTTGGGGGATTTTGGGGGTCCTGAGTGGATTTGGGGAGATCTGGGGGGGATTTCTGGGGAGATTTTGAAGTTTTGGGAGATTTTGGGGGGTCCTGGGGGTCTCAGATGGAATTTGGGGGAATTTTGGAAAAAATTTTTGGGGGAGTTTTAGGGGGGATTTGGGAAAATTTGTGGGGTCCTGAGTGAATTTGGGGGGTCCTGGAGGGATTTGGGGGGGTCTTGGGGGGATTTTGGGGGTCCCTGATGGGATTTTGGGGGATTTTGGGGGTCCTGAGTGAATTTGGGGAGATTTTTGGGGTTCCTGGGGGGGGATTTGGAAAATTTGGGGGGCATTTGGGGGGTCCTGAGTGGATTTTGGGGAGATTTTTGAGGGGAAATTTTGGGGGGATTTGGGAGATTTTGGGGGGTCCTGGGGGGAATTTGGGGGGTTTTGGGAAATTTTGGAAAAATTTGGGGGAGTTTTAAAGGGGATTTAGGGGGGATTTGGGAAAATTTTGGGGGTCCTGAGTGAATTTGGGGAGATTTGGGGGTTCCTGTGGGGGATTTTGGGGGGGTCTTGAGGGAAATTTGGGGGGATTTGAGAGATTTTTGGGGGGTCCTGGGGGGATTTGGGGGCAATTTTGGGGGGATTTTGAGGGGATTTTTAGGGGGGATTTTGGCAAAATTTTGGGGGTCCTGAGTGGATTTTGGGGGAATTTTGGGGGGTCCTGGGGGGTCCCAGATGGAATTTGGGGGAATTTTGGAAAAATTTGGGGGAGTTTTAGGGGGGATTTGGGAAAATTTTGGGGGTACTGAGAGGATTTGGGGGATTTTGGGGGGCTTTGGAAAATTTTGGGGGATTTTGGGGGTCCTGAGTGAATTTGGGGAGATTTTTGGGGTTCCTGGGGGGGATTTGGAAATTTGGGGGGCATTTGGGGGGTCCTGAGTGGATTTTGGGGGGATTTTTGAGGGAAATTTTGGGGGGATTTGGGAGATTTTTGGGGGGTCCTGGGGGGGATTTTGGGGCATTTTAGGGGGGTTTTGGGGGGGGATTTTGAAAAATTTGGGGGGAATTTGGCAAAATTTGGGGGGTCCTGAAGGGATTTGGGGGGAATTTTGAGGGATTTTGGGGGGGTTTTGGGGAATTTTGGAGAGGAGATTTGGGAAATTTTTGGGGATCCTGAGAGGATTTGGGGAGATTTTGGGATGTTTTTGATTTATTTTGGGATATTTTTGATTTATTTTTGACATATTTTGGGTTGATTTTAGTCAATTTTGTGTCTGTGCCCAGAAGGATATTTTGGGGTTTATTTTGATTTATTTTTGGTTGATTTTGTGTCCGTGCCCAGGAGGATATTTTGGGTTTATTTTGGGTTTATTTTGGATATTTTGGGATTTTTTTCCCGTTTATTTTGGTTTATTTTTGGTTTATTTTGTCTGTGCCCCAGGAGAATATTTTGGGATATTTTGGGATAATTTTGGTTTATTTTGGGTTTATTTTGGTTTATTTTTGGTTGATTTTTGGTTGGTTTTTGTGCCTGTGCCCAGGAGGATATTTGGGATAATTTTGATTTATTTTGATTTATTTTGATTTATTTTTGGTCAATTTTGTGTCTGTGCCCAGGAGGAGATTTTGGGATATTTTGATTTATTTTGATTTATTTTTGTTTATTTTTGTCGATTTTGTGTCTGTGCCCAGGAGGAGGAGATTTTGGATATTTTTGATTTATTTTGATTTATTTTTTGTTTATTTTTGATTTATTTTTGGCTGATTTTGTCTCTGCCCCAGGAGGATATTTTGGGTTGATTTGGTTTATTTTTGATTTATTTTTGATTTATTTTTGACATATTTTGGTTGATTTTAGTCAATTTTGTGTCTATGCCAGGAGGATATTTTGGGATATTTTGGGTTTATTTGATTTATTTTTGGTTGATTTTGTGTCCGTGCAAGGAGGATATTTTGGGTTTACTTTGGGATAATTTTGGTTTATTTTTGATTTATTTTTGATTTATTTTGATTTATTTTTGGTTTATTTTGTCCGTGCCCAGGAGGAGGAGATTTTGGGATATTTTTGATTTATTTTTGATTTATTTTTGATTTATTTTTAATTTATTTTGGTTTATTTTTGGCTGATTTTGTGTCCGTGCCCAGGAGGATATTTTGGGTTTATTTTTGGTTGATTTTGGGATATTTTTGATTAATTTTTGGTTTATTTTGGCTGATTTTGTCTCTGCCCCAGGAGGATATTTTGGGTTTATTTTTGGATATTTTTTATTTATTTTGGGATATTTTGGGATTTTTTTCCGTTTATTTTGGTTTATTTTTGGTTTATTTTGTCTGTGCCCCAGGAGGAGATTTTGGGATATTTTTTGTTAATTTTGGGGATATTTTTGGGATATTTTTGGTTATTTTGGGATATTTTTGATTTTTTTGGCTGATTTTGTGTCCGTGCCCAGGAGGATATTTTGGGATATTTTTGGGATATTTTTTGATTTTTTTTTAATTTATTTTGATTTATTTTTGGCGGTTTTGTGTCCGTGCCCAGGAGGATATTTTGGGATATTTTTGATTTATTTTGGGATATTTTTTGTTTATTTTTGGTTTATTTTGGTTTATTTTTGGCTGATTTTGTGTCTGTGCCCAGGAGGAGGAGATTTTGGGATATTTTTGGGTTTATTTTGATGTATTTTTGATTTATTTTTGATTTATTTTTGATTTATTTTGGGCTGATTTTGTGTCCCGTGCCAAGGAGGATATTTTGGGTTTATTTTGGGATATTTTTGTTTATTTTTGATTTATTTTTGATTTATTTTGATTTATTTTGGCTGATTTTGTCTGTGCCCAGGAGGAGGAGATTTTGGGATATTTTGGGTTGATTTTGGGATATTTTTGATTTATTTTTTGTTGATTTTTGGTCGGTTTTGTCTCTGCCCCAGGAGGAGATTTTGGGATATTTTTGATTCATTTTTGATTTATTTTTGATTTATTTTGATTTATTTTTGATTTATTTTTGATTTATTTTTGATTTATTTTGGGTCGATTTTGTGTCGGTGCCCAGGAGGATGTTTTTGGTTGATTTTGGGATATTTTTGGGATATTTTTGATTTATTTTGATTTATTTTTGGCTGATTTTGTCTCTGCCCTAGGAGATATTTTGGGATATTTTTGGTTTATTTTTGATTTATTTTTGATTTATTTTGATTTATTTTTGATTTATTTTGATTTATTTTGATTTATTTTTGGCAGGAGGAGGAGAATCGGCTGCGGGAGGAGCTCAGGCAGGAGTGGGAGGCCAAACAGGAGAAAATCAAAAGTGAGAAAAATCCGGAAATTTTGGGAAATTTGGGAAATTTTGGGGAATTTTGGGGAATTTCAAGGAATTTGGGCAATTTTAGGGGAAATTTGGAGGATTTGGTGCAATTTGGGGGATTTGGAGGGAATTTAGGGTAATTTTGGACAATTTTAGGGGGAATTTTGGGGGGATTTTGGGGATTTTGGGGATTTTTGGGAATTTTGGGGGATTTAGGAGGAATTTGGGGGAAATTTTGGAGGAAATTGGAATTTTAGGGGGAAATTTGGGGATTTTAGGGAATTTTTTGGGGGATTTTGGGGGAAATTTTTGGGGATTTTGGAGAAAATTTGGAGAATTTTGGGGGGATTTGAGGGGGATTTTGTGGGAATTTTCTGGATTTTGGGGAATTTTCAGGAGATTTTGAAAAATTTTGAACATTTTTGGAATTTTTGTGGGAATTAGGGGGAGTTTGCCAAATTTGGGGAATTTTGGTTTGTGTGGGAATTTGAGGGGAATTTTTGGGACATTTTTGGGGAAATTTGGAGGAATTTTGGGATTTTTGGGAATTTTGAGATAATTTTGGGGCATTTTGGACAATTTTAGGGGGAATTTGGGGGGATTTGGGGGATTTTTGGGAATTTTGGGGATTTAGGAGGAATTTGGGGAATTTTGGAGGAAATTTGGGAATTTTAGGGGAAATTTGGGGATTTTGGGGAGGAATTTGGGGGTTTTAAGGAAATTTTGGGGGTTTTAGGAATTTTTTGGGGGGATTTTGGAGATTTTGGGGAAATTTTTGGGGAATTTTGGAGAGAATTTGGGGGGAGTTTTGGGTGGAATTTGAGGGGAATTTTTGGGACATTTTGGGGAAATTTGGAGGAATTTTGGGATTTTTGGGAATTTTGAGATAATTTTGGGGCATTTTGGGAGAACTTGGGGGGGAATGTGGGGATTTTTGGGGAATTTGGGGGATTTAGGACAATTTTTGGGGGGATTGGGAAATTTTTGGGTCTCTGGAATAATTTTGGGTCATTTTAGGGGCTTCAAGACCATTTTGGGGTTGGTTTTGGGGGTTCAGGGTCGGTTTTTTGGGGTTTTTTGGGTTTTTTTTGGGGTCATTTTGGGATAATTTTTGGTGTTGTTTTTGGGGTAATTTTGGGGGATTCAGGTCAGTTTTGAAGCCATTTTTGGGGTGGTTTTTAAGGGTTCAGGGTCATTTTTGGGGACATTTTTGGTTCATTTTTTGGGGCCATTTTGGGTGGTTTTGGGGCCATTTTTGGGGCCATTTTGGGTGGTTTTGGGGCCATTTTTGGGGCCATTTTTGAGGCCATTTTGAGCATTTTTTGGGTGGTTTTGGGATCATTTTGGGGTAAAATTTGGGCAGTTTTTGGGGTTCCAGCGACATTTTTGGGGTGGTTTGGGTCATTTTTGGGTCATTTTGGGGATAATTTTTGGTGGTTTTGGGGTCACTTTTGGGGCTGTTTTTGGGGTAATTTGGGGGATTCAAGGTCAGTTTTGAAGCCATTTTGGGGTGGTTTTAAGGGTTCAGGGTCATTTTTGGGGCCATTTTTGGTTGGTTTTGGGGCCATTTTTGGGGTAATTTTTGAGGCCATTTTGGGGCATTTTTGGGTTGGTTTTGGGCTCATTTTGGGGTAAAATTTGGGGCAGTTTTTGGGGTTCCAGCGACATTTTTGGGGCTGATTTTGGGGTGGGTTTGGGTCATTTTTGGGTAATTTTGGGGGTAATTTTGGGGTGGTTTTGGATCATTTTGGGGTAAAATTTGGGGCAGTTTTGGGGTTCCAGCGACATTTTTGGGGTGGGTTTGGGTCATTTTTGGGTGATTTTTGGGGTTTCAGTGTCAGTTTTGGGTGGATTTGGGATCATTTTTGGGATCATATTTAGGGTTTTTTGGGGTCATTTTTAGGGTGTTTTTAGATAATTTTTAGGGTGATTTTGGGGCCATTTTGGTTTCAGTTTTGGGGTGTTCAGGGGTCGTTTTTGGGATTGTTTTGGGGCATTTTTGGGGTAATTTTTGAGGCCATTTTGGGCATTTTTGGGGTGGTTTTGGATCATTTTGGGGTAAAATTTGGGCAGTTTTTGGGTTCCAGCGACATTTTTGGGGCTGTTTTTGGGGTGATTTTTGGGAAGATTTTTAGGGTGAATCTGGGCTGATTTTTGGGGTGATTTTGGGGCAGTTTTGGAATTTTAGGGAGAAATTTGGGATTTTTGGGAGGAGTTTGGGGGTTTTAAGGGAATTTTTGGGGAGATTTGGGGGAAATTTGGAGAATTTGGGGAAATTTTGGGAAATTTTGAGGCAGGGAAATTTTTGGGGATTGCAGGAAATTGGAGAATTTTGGGGAGATTTAAGAGGAATTTTGGGGAATTTTTTGCAGATTTGGGGGGGATTTTCTGGATTTTGGGGATTTGGGATTTTGGCAAGATTTGGGTGATTTTGGAGTGAATTTTGGGGGATTTTGATGGATTTTGGGGGATTTTTAGATGATTTTGGGGAGTTTGGGAGGAATTTTGGGGATAATTTGAGGGAACTTAGGGGGATTTGGGGGAAATTTTGGGGGAAATTTTGGAGGATTTTTGGGGTCCCTGGGTCAGATTTTGGGGTCAGTTTTTGAGGCCATTTTGGGTCGTTGTGGGAGGATTTAGGGTCATTTTTGGGGTCATTTTTGGGTGATTTTAGGGTGATTTTAGGGTGATTTTTGGGGTCATTTTTGGGGTGTTCAAGGTTGATTTTGGGGCCATTTTTGGGGCAATTTTTGGAGTGGTTTTGGGTTATTTTTGGGTAATTTTTGGGGTTCCAGGGTTGGTTTTGGGGTGATTTTGGGGCAGTTCTGGGATGGTTTTGGGACCATTTTTGGGTCGATTTTGGGATGATTTTGGGGCCACTTTGGGTCATTTTTCGAGTGATTTGGGCCATTTTTGGAGCATTTTTGGGATGATTTTGGGGCAGTTTTGGGGTCAATTTTGGGGTGATTTTGGATTAATTTTTGAGGCCATTTTAGGAGTAATTTTGGGGCCAATTTTGGGTGGTTTTGGGGTCATTTTAGGGTGGTTTGGGGTCATTTTTGGGGTGATTTTGGGGTCATTTTTGGAGGGTTTTGGGGTGATTTTTTGGGTGATTTTGGGGTGTTTTGAGGCAGTTTTGGGATGGTTTTAGGGTGATTTTTGAGATTTTTGGGTGATTTTGGGCAAGTTTTGGGGTGGTTTTGGGGTGATTTTGGGTGATTTTTGGGTGATTTTTGGGGCATTTTAGGGTCAATTTTGGAGTGGTTTTGGAGCCATTTTTGGGTAGTTTTGGGTGATTTTGGGGTGGTTTTAGGGTCAATTTTGGGTGTTCAGGGGGCAGTTTGAGGGTGAATTTAGGGTGGTTTTGGAGGGTAATTTTTTGGGGTTTAGGGTCATTTTTGGGATGATTTTTAGGGTGATTTTGGGTGATTTTTGGAGTGATTTTGGGGGCAGTTTTTGGATGGTTTTTGGGGTGGTTTTGGTGATTTTTGGGGATGATTTTTTGGGTGATTCTGGGCTGATTTTTGGGGTGATTTTTAGAGGTTTAGGGTCATTTCTGGGGCATTTTTGGGTGGTTTGGGGCATTTTTGGGGTGATTTTGGGAGGATTTTTGGGGTGATTTGGGTGATTCTGGGTGATTTTTGGGGTGGTTTTGGGATGGTTTTTGGGGTGGTTTTGGGTGATTTTTGGGGTGATTTTGGGTGATTTTTGGGAGGATTTTTGGGGTGATTTTGGGCCATTTTTGGGATGATTTTCGGTGATTTTTGGGAGGATTTTTTGGGTGATTCTGGGGTGATTTTTGGGGTGGTTTTTGGGAGGATTTTTTGGGTGATTTTGGGTGATTCTGGGGTGATTTTTGGGTGGTTTTGGGATGATTCTAAGGGTGATTTTGGGGCAGTTTTGGGCTGATTTTTGGGGCAGTTTTGGGATGGTTTTGGGTGATTCTGGGCTGAGTTTTGGACTGGTTTTTTGGGCTGATTTTTGGGCTGATTTTGGGTGATTCTGGGGTGATTTTGGGGCAGTTTTGGGCTGATTTTTGGGGTGATTTTGGGTGATTCTGGGGTGATTTTGGGTGATTTTGGGAGGATTTTTAGGGTGATTTTTTGGGGTGATTTTTGGGGGTTTAGGGTCATTTCTGGGGTGATTTTTGGGGTGGTTTTGGGATGATTCTAAGGGTGATTTTGGGGGCAGTTTTGGGCTGATTTTTGGGGTGGTATTGGGTGATTTTTAGGGTGATTTTGGGGGAGTTTTGGTATGGTTTTAGGGTGATTTTGGGTGATTTTTTTGGTGATTTTTGGGGTGATTTTGGGTCGTTTTTGGGCTGATTTTTAGGGTGATTTGGGGCAGTTTTGGGGCTGATTTTTGGGGTGATTTTTGGAGTGTTTTTGGGCTGATTTTTGGGGTGATTTTGGGTGATTCTGGGGTGATTTTGGGCAGTTTTGGGCTGATTTTTGGGATGATTTTTGGGGTGGTTTGGGGCAGTTTTGGGCTGATTTTTAGGGTGGTTTTGGGGCAGTTTTGGGATGGTTTTGGGTGATTTTTGGGCTGATTTTTGGGTGATTTTGGGTGATTTTGGGGGTGATTTTGGCTGATTTTTGGGCTGATTTTTGGGGTGATTTTGGGTGATTTTTGGGGTGATTTTGGGGCAGTTTTGGGCGGATTTTTGGGGTGATTTTTGGGGTGATTTTGGGCTGATTTTTGGGTGATTTTTGGGGTGGTTTTGGGGTGATTTTGGGTGATTTTTGGGCTGATTTTTGGGTGATTTTTGGGGTGATTTTGGGGCAGTTTTGGGATGGTTTTGGGTGATTCTGGGCTGATTTTTGGAGTGGTTTTGGGCTGATTTTTGGGTGATTCTGGGTGATTTTAGGGCAGTTTTGGGCTGATTTTTAGGGTGATTTTGGGCAGTTTTGGGATGGTTTTGGGTGATTCTGGCTGATTTTTGGGGTGATTTTGGGTGATTTTTGGGGTAATTTTGGGTCATTTTTGGGCTGATTTCTGGGGTGATATTGGGGAAGTTTTGGGTGATTTTTGGGGTGATTTTGGGGTGATTTTTGGGCTGATTTTTGGGCTGATTTTGGGTTGATTTTTGGGTGATTTTTGGGTGATTTTTGGGTGATTTTGGGTCATTTTTAGGCTGATTTTTGGGTGATTTTTGGTGATTTTTGCCTCCTTCCCCCCAGATGAGGAGATCGAGATCACCTTCAGTTACTGGGACGGCTCCGGGCACCGGCGCACCGTCAAGGTGGGGGAGGGGATTTGGGAATTTTGGGGTCATTTTTGGGATTTTTGGGTCATTTTTGGGATTTTGGGGTCCCAGGGGGAATTTGGAGGATTTTGGAAGGGATTTGGGGGGATTCTGTTGGGATTTTTAGGGGGATTTGAGGATTTTTGGGTCATTTTTGGGGGATTTGGGTGATTTTTGGAGTGATTTTGTTGGATTTTTGAGGTGATTTTTGGGGGTTCCTGGGTGACTTTTGGGGTGATTTTGGGGTGAGTTTTGAGGTTTTGGGGTGAATTTTTGAGATGATTTTTTAGTAATTTTTGGGGTTATTTTGGGTGATTTTTGGGGTTCCTGGAGGATTTTTGGGTGATTTTTGGGTGATTTTTGGGATGTTTTTGGGGTGAGTTTTGGGGGATTTTGGGGTGATTTTTGCGGTATTTTTTGGGGTGATTTTCAGGATTCCCAGGGCATTTTTGGGTGATTTGGGGGGGGATTTTAGGTTGATTTTTGGGTGTTTTTGGGGGAATTTTTGGGTGATTTTGGGCGATTTTTGGGGTTTGGGGATGATTTTGAGGGGATTGTTTGGGGTGATTTTTGCAGGTTTTTTTGGGTGATTTTTGGGCTGATTTTTAGGGTTCCTGGGTGATTTATGGGGTGATTTTTAAGGTGAGTTTTTGAGGTTTTGGGGTGAATTTTTGAGGTGATTTTTTTTTTAGCAATTTTTGGGGTTATTTTGGTGATTTTTGGGCTGATTTTTAGGGTTCTCAGGTGATTTTTGGGGTGTTTTGGGCTGATTTTGGGGGATTTTTGGTGGTTTTTGGGCTGATTTTGGGAATTTTTAGGATGATTTTGGGGTGATTTTTGGGCTGATTTTGGGGTGATTTTTGTGGGGATTTTGGAGTTCCCAGGTGATTTTTGGGGTGGATTTTTGGGAATTTTTTGGAGTGATTTTTGGGCTGATTTTTGGGTGATTTTTGGGCTGATTTTCGTGGGGATTTTTGAGTGGGTTTTGGGGTGATTTTGGGGATTTTTAGGATGATTTTTGGGTGATTTTTGGGCGGATTTTGGGATTTTTAGGATGAGTTTGGGCTGATTTTTGGGTGATTTTTGGGCTGATTTGGGGATTTTTATGATGATTTTTGGGTGATTTTGGGTGATTTTTGGGCTGATTTTAGGGATTTTTTGGGTGATTTTGTGGTGATTTTTGAGTGATTTTTGGGCTGATTTGGGGATTTTTATGATGATTTTTGGGGTGATTTTGGGGACTTTTAGGATGATTTTTGGGCTGATTTTGGGGTGATTTTTGGGCTGATTTTGGGCATTTTTAGGATGATTTTTGGTGTGATTTTTGGGTGATTTTTGGGCTGATTTTAGGGATTTTTGGGTGATTTTGGGGTGATTTTTGGGGTGATTTTGGGGGATTTTTAGGATGATTTTTGGGCTGATTTTTGGCTGATTTTGAGGGTTTTTGGGTTGCTTTTGAGTGGATTTTGGGGTGATTTTGGCTGATTTTGGGGTCCCTCAGATGAAGAAGGGAACACGATGCAGCAATTCCTGAGTGATTTTGGGGAGATTTTTCGGGCGATTTTTTGGGAGTTCCTGGGTGATTTTAAGTTGATTTTCGGGTGGTTTTTAGGGGAATTTTTGGGGTGATTTTTGGGATATTTAGGGATTATTTTGGGGTGATTTTTGGATGATTTGGGGATTTTTAGGATGATTTTTGGGGTGATATTTTGCAGTATTTTGAGGTGATTTTTGGGGTTTTTTAGGGTTGATTTTGGGGTGATTTTGGGGTGATTTTTGGGATATTTAGGGATTATTTTGGAGTGATTTTTGGGGTGATTTTTGGGATTTTTAGGATGATTTTTGGGGTGATTTTTGGGCTGATTTTTAGGGTTCCCAGGTGATTTTTAGGATGGTTTTTGGGCTGATTTTTGGGTGATTTTTGGGGTGATTTTGGGATTTTAGGGTGATTTTTGGGGTGAATTTTTGGGGTGATTTTTGGGCTGATTTGGGGGTGATTTTTGAGTGGATTTTGGGGTGATTTTGGCTGATTTTGGGGTCCCTCAGATGAAGAAGGGGAACACGATGCAGCAGTTCCTGAGTGATTTTGGGGGAGATTTTTCGGGTGATTTGGGAGTGATTTTTGGGAGTTCCTGGGTGATTTTCAGTTGATTTTCGGGTGTTTTTTAGGGGAATTTTTGGGGTGATTTTTGGGATATTAGGGATTATTTTGGAGTGATTTTTGGGGTAATTTTTGGGATGATTTGGGGATTTTTAGGATGATTTTTGGGGTGATTTTTTGCAGTATTTTGGGGTGATTTTCGGGGTTCTTTAGGGTTGATTTTGGGGTGATTTTTGGGATATTTAGGGATTATTTGGAGTGATTTTTAGGGTGATTTTGGGGATTTTTAGGATGATTTTTGGGGTGATTTTTTGCAGTATTTTGGGGTGTTTTTTGGGTTTTTTTAGGTTGATTTTGGGGTGATTTTTGGGATATTTATGGATTGTTTTGGAGTGATTTTTGGGGTGATTTTGGGGATTTTTAGGATGATTCTTGGGGTGATTTTTTGCAGTATTTTGAAGTGATTTTTGGGGTGATTTTTGGGATATTTAGGATGATTTTTGGGGTTATTTAGGGTTGATTTTTGGGGTGGTTTTGGCTGATTTTGGTGTCCCTCAGATGAAGAAGGGGAACACGATGCAGCAATTCCTGCAGAAAGCTCTGGAAATTCTGCGCAAGGATTTCAGTGAGCTCCGGTGAGGGGGAATTTGGGATTTTGGGGGGTCCCTGTGGGATTTGGGGGGCTTTGGGGAGGCTCTCATTCAGAGTTGGGTTTGGGGTGTTTTTGCCAGGTTTTTGTGAATTTTGGGATGGTCTTTGGCGTACTTTGGGAGGTGTCGGGGTTATTTGCTGATTTTGGGGTAACTGGGGGGTTTTGCTGTTTTTTTGGGGGAGTTTGGGGTTATTTTTGGTGTATTTTGGGGCGTTTTGGGATGTTTTGGGGTAATTCAGGGGTTTTGCTGTTTTTTTGGGGGAGTTTGGGGTTATTTTTGGTGTATTTTGGGGCGTTTTGGGACGTTTTGGGGTAATTTGGAGAATTTGCTGGATTTTTGGGGGAGTTTGTGGTTATTTTTGGGCATTTTGGGGCGTTTTGGACGTTTTGGGGTAATTCGGGGATTTGCTGTTTTTTTGGGGAGTTTGGGGTTATTTTTGGGGTATTTTGGGACGTTTTGGGGTAATTCGGGGGATTTGCTGTTTTTTTGGGGGAGTTTGGGGTTATTTTTGGTTTTGGGGTATTTTGGGACGTTTTGGGGTAATTCGGGGGATTTGCTGTTTTTTTGGGGGAGTTTGGGGTTATTTTTGGGGTATTTTGGGACGTTTTGGGGTAATTCGGGGGATTTGCTGTTTTTTTGGGGGAGTTTGGGGTTATTTTTGGGGTATTTTGGGGCGTTTTTTGCTGGTTTTGGGGTCCCTGATGGGTTTCCCGCAGCTCGGCGGGGGTGGAGCAGCTGATGTACATCAAGGAGGATCTGATCATCCCCCACGTGAGCCCCGCCCCCTCCCATGGCCCCGCCCCATCCCATGGCCACGCCCCCACACTCTGATCATCCCCCACGTGAGCCCCGCCCCCCGCCCCATGGCCACGCCCCCACACCATGGCCCTGCCCCCACCTCTGATCATCCCCCATGTGAGACCCCGCCCCCACCCCATGGCCACGCCCACATCCATCCTGAGCCCTGCCCCCACACCGTTCATCCCCCACGTGAGCCCCGCCCCCAGGGAATGGCCGCGCCCACAGCCATCCTGAGCCCCACCCCTGCACCATGGCCCCGCCCCCACCCTCTAAACATACCCCATATGAGAGCCCCGCCCCCCCACCATGGCCCCGCCCACAGCCATCTTGAGCCCCCGCCCCCACCCCATGGCCCCGCCCCCACCTCGATCATCCCCCACGTGAGCCCCGCCCCCATCCCATGGCCACGCCCCCACCCCATATCATCCCCCACGTGAGTCCCGCCCCCATCCCATGGCCCCGCCCCCACCCCTGATCATCCCCCATGCGAGCCCCGCCCCTGTGCCATGGCCCCGCCCACATCCATCCTGAGCCCCACCTCCACACCTTGGCCCCACCCACAGCCATCCTGAGTCCCGCCCCTGCACCATGGCCCCGCCCCCACCCCGATCATCCCCCACCTGAGCCCTGCGCCATGGCCCCGCCCACAGCCATCCTGAGCCCCACCTCCACACCTTGGCCCCACCCACATCCATGCTGAGCCCCGCCCCCACCCCGTATCATCCCCCACGTGAGCCCCACCCCCATCCCACGGCCCTGCCCACAGCCATCCTGAGCCCCGCCCCCACACCATGGCCATGTCCCCACCAATGATCATCCTCCTACGTGAGCCCCGCCCCAGCACCATGGCCCCGCCCACATCCATCCTGAGCCCCGCCCACAGCCATCCTGAGCCCCGCCCCTGCACCATGGCCCCACTCCCACACTCTGATCATCCCCCACGTGAGCCCCGCCCCAGCACCATGGCCCCGCCCCCACACCATGGCCCCGCCCACAGCCATCCTGAGCCCCACCTCCACACCTTGGCCCTGCCCACATCCATGCTGAGCCCCGCCCCCACCCCTGATCATCCCCCACGTGAGCCCCACCCCTGCACCATGGCCCCGCCCCCACACCATGGCCCCGCCCCCACCCCTGATCATCCCCACGTAAGCCCCGCCCCATCCCATGGCCACACCCACACCCCAGATCATCCCCCACGTGACCCCCGCCCCCAAGCCATGGCCCCGCCCGCATTCATCCTCAGCCCCGCCCCCACACAATGGCCCCACCCACATCCACCAAGCCACGCCCCCACCCTCTGCTCATGCCCCATGTGAGAGCCACGCCCCCAATCACACTGAGCCCCTCCCCCACCCCCTGAGCCCTTTTCCTTCTAATTGGCCCCTCCCCCTCCCCGATTTCCAGAGCCCCTCCCCCACACCCTGGCTCCACCCCCAGCCCCTCCCCCAACCCTTTGGCCCCTCCCCTCAGGCCCCGCCCCCCTGACCCTCCCCTGCCCCTCCCCCACAGCACCACAGCTTCTACGACTTCATCGTCACCAAGGCCCGCGGGAAAAGCGGTGAGTGACGTCATCAATGGGGGAGTGACATCACCAACAGGGGGTGATGTCATCGTTGAGGGGGTGACGTCATCAACCCACGGTGCAGGGATGCCTTAACCAGAGTAGTGACGTCATCCATGGGGATGTGATGTCATTCTGAGGGGATGGGACATCACAGATGGGGTTGTGATGTCATCAATTGTTGGGGCTGTGATGTCACAATGGGGGTGTGAGGTCATCAATGGGGCTGTGACATCATCGGGGTGGATGTGGCATCATCACGAGGGCTGTGATGTCATCAGTGGGGGTTGTGACATCACTGGGGATATGATGTAATAATTGCGAATATCGTGGCGTTATTGGCTGTGATGTCATCTGGGTGGCTGTGATGTCATCACGATGGGTGGGGTTATGACATTAGAACATCATCATCATCATTGTGGCGGGGTTGTGACGTCATTTGGCACGTCTGTGACGTCACGGTGACGTCACGGCCCCGCCCCAGGCCCGCTGTTCAATTTCGATGTGCACGAGGACGTTCGGCTGCTCAGCGACGCCACCGTGGAGAAGGACGAGGTAACGCTGCCGCCGATGACGTCATCACCCCTCAGCGGTGACGTCATCACCCCATGACAAAGCCTATGTCCCATGGGTGACGTCATCACTGTTGATGACGTCATTCCTGGGCAATGATGTCACACCCAGGCTGGGCAGTGACGTAATTGCTCTGTCGCTGACGTCACTCTCTTTTATAACTTCCCCCCTTGATTACATCTCCTCCTGATTGATGACATCACTCCCAATCAATGACATCGTTGCCAATTGATGACATCACCTCCAACCAATGACATCAATCCCCCAATGACATCACCCTTAAATGATGTCATCATTCCTTACTGATGATGTCACCCCAAATGACATCACCTCTGACGATGTCATTCCCTATTGATGACATCACCCCTTACCAATGACCTCAATCACCACTCACATCAACCCCTATTGATGACGTCACCCTCTACCAATGACATCAATCCCTGATCAATGACACCCCCTATTGATGACATCACCCCAATCAATGACCTCACCCCCTATTGGTTACATCATCCCAAATCAATGACATCACCCCTGGCTGATGACATCACCCCTTATCGATGACATCACTCCTAATTAATGGCCTCACCCTACCGATGACATCATCCCAAAATTAATGACATCACTGCCAATCAATGACATCACTCCTTACGGATGGTATCACCCCGACCTATGACATCAACCCCCATCTATGACATCATTCCCACACAATGACATCACCCCCAATGACATCAACCCCCAAACAATGACATCACCCCTGACTGATGACATCACTCCTAATCAATGACATCACTCCTAATTAATGGCCCCACCCTACTGATGACATCACCCCAATCCATGACATCGCCCCAACCTATGACATCATTCCCCAAAAAATGACATCACCCCCTACTGATATCAACCCCCAATCAATGACATCACATCTGACCAATGACATCACCCCAATCGATGACATCACCCCCATCAATGACATCACCCCTGTCAATGACGCCGTCTCCCATTGGATGACGTCACGGTGACGTCACAGTCGCACGCCGGGAAGGTCGTGCTGCGCTCGTGGTACGAGAAGAACAAGCACATCTTCCCTGCCAGCCGCTGGGAGCCCTTCGACCCCGAGAAACGCTGGGACAAGTACACGGTGAGGGACCCAAAACCACCCCAAAAATATCCCAAATATTCTCCAAAATATCCCAAAAATATCCCTGAAATATCCTTAAAATATCCCTGAAATTATCCTTAAAATATCCCAAAATATTCCTATAAAATCCCCTTGGACCCCGAGAAACGCAGGGACAAGTACACGGTGAGGGACCCAAAATCACCCCAAAAATATCCCCAAATATTCGCCAAAATATCCCAAAAATATCCCTGAATTATCCTTAAATATACTTAAAATATCACGAAAAAATCCCCAAAATATTCCTATAAAATCCCCTTGGACCCCGAGAAACGCTGGGACAAGTACACGGTGAGGGCCCCAAAATGGCCCCAAATCACCCCAAAAATATCCTTAAAATATCCCTGAAATATTCCTGAATTATCCCTAAAATATCCTTAAAATATGCCTGAAATTATCCTTAAAATATCCCAAAAAATTCCCCAAAATTTTCCTAAAAAAATCCCCTTCGACCCCGAGAAACGCTGGGACAAGTACACGGTGAGGGACCAAAAATAGCCTGAAATCACCCCAAAAATATCCCCAAATATTCTCCAAAATATCCCAAAAATGTCCCTGAAATATCCCTGAAATATCCTTAAAATATCCCCAAAAATTCCCCAAAATATTCCTAAAAAATCCCCTTGGATCCCGAGAAACGCCAGGACAAGTACACGGTGAGGGACCCAAAATCACCCAAAAATATCCCCAAATATTCTCCAAAATATCCCAAAAACATCCCCAAAATATTTAAAAAATATTCCTGAAATATCCCAAATATTCCCCAAAATATCCCCTAAAACCACCCCAAAATGCCCACAAAAATATCCACAAAAATATCCTTTAAATCTACCAAAACATCTCCAAAATATCCCTGAAATATCCCTAAATATCTTTAAATAATGTCCCAAAACAACCCCAAAATAACCAAAAATAACCCCCAAATATCCCTAAAATCACCTTAAAATTATCCCCAAAATATCCTTAAAATATCCCAAATATTCCCCAAAATATCCACAAAAATCACCCCAAAATATCCCTGAAATGTTCCAAAATTATCCCCCAAAATATCCCTGAAATATCCTGAAAATATCCCCAAAATATCCATGAAATCACTCCAAAAATATCCCCAAAATATCCCAAAAATATTTCCCAAAATCACCCCAAAATATCCCAAAAATATCCCCCAAAATTTCCCAAAAATATCCCAAAATTTTCCCTAAAGTAGCCCTGAAATGCCCCAAAACATCCCCAAATAACCCCAATATTCCTCCAAATAATCCCAAAATGCCCCAGAAATTTCCAAATCCTCAAAATTCACCCCAAAATAATCTCAGAATTCCCAAAAATCGCCCCAAAATCACCCCAAAAATGCCCCAAATTCACCCCAAAGTGGGGGGAGGGGCAAAAAGGGGCGGGGGTTTGTGGGAGGAGCCAAAGGAGGGGGCGGGGCCATGGGAGAGACTCAGCTGTGGGCGGAGAAAAGAGTGGGGGGCGGGGCAAAAGGCAAAGGAGGGGGCGGGGCCTGTGGGAGGGGCCATGGTGGGAGGGGCCAAAAGTGGGGGAGGGGCTGTGGGGGGTAAGAATGGATAGGTGGGGGAGGGGCCAAAAGTGGGGGAGGGGCTTTAAATGGGGGCGGAGCAAAGAGTGGGGGAGGGGCAGAGAATGGGGGAGGAGCCAAAAATCGAGGAGGGACCATGGGGGAGGGGCCAAAAGTGGGGGAGGGGCAAAAGTGGTTGGGGAGCCCTGGGGGGAGGGGCTGTGAATGAATGGGGGAGGGGGCTATGAATGAATGGGGGGAGGGGCTGTGCAAAAGGGAGGGGCTATGAATGAATGGGGGAGGGGCTGTGGATGAATGGGGGAGGGGCTGTGAATGAATGGGGGAGGGGCTGTGGATGAATGGGGGAGGGGCTGTGAATGAATGGGGGAGGGGCTGTGAATGAATGGGGGAGGGGCTGTGAATGAATGGGGGAGGGGCTGTGGATGAATGGGGGAGGGGCTGTGAGTGAATGAGGGAGGGGCTGTGGATAAATGGGGGAGGGGCTGTGAATGAATGGGGGAGGGGCTGTGGATGAATGGGGGCGGAGCTCTGTGTGTGGGCGTGGCCTCATCTGACCCCTCCCCCCCAGATCCGCTGATGCCGAAGGAACCCCCGGAACCCCCCCATGGGTGGGGGAGGGGCTGTGCCCCGCCCCTCCCCTCCCCCCCTCTTTGTGCCCCTCCCCCCATCCCCTCCCCCACCTCAATAAAAACCAAACCTGAGATTGAGACTGAGGGGGAGGGGCTTAAATATGAGGGGGAGGGGCTTAAAGGGGAAGGGCAAAGAATGGGGGAGGGGCTTAAATGGGGGACAAGGAGTGGGGGAGGGGCTTAAAGGGGATGGGCCAAGTGGGGAGGGGCCATGGGTGGGGGAGGGGGCCATGGCAGAGTGGGAGGGGCTTAAGGGGGGCAGAGTGGGAGGGGCTAGGAGAGTGGGGGAGGGACAAAGTGGGAGGGGCCATGAGTATGGGAGGGGCAAAGAATGGGAGAGTGGGGCTTGAATGGGGGAGGAGCCAAATGAGGGCGTGGCCAAACTGAGGCCGTTTTGGGGTGGGGGAGGGGCAAAGAATGAAGGAGGTGCAAAGAGGGGAGGAGGGGCAAAGTGGGAGGGGCCACGGGTGGGGGAGGGGCTGTGATGGAAGAATGCAGAGTGGGGGCAGTGCCATGAAAGGGGGCGTGGCCTCTTTTGGCCCATCCCCTCCCCCACCCCAATAAAACCAAACCGAGGCTGGTTTTTTGGGTGGGGGAGGGGCTATGAGAGGGGGCGTGGCCTGTTTTCCCCTCCCCCCTCCAATAAAACCAAACTTGGGCCGTGTTGGGGGTGGGGCTTTACTGGGGTGGGGGAGGGGCAGAGAGGGAGGGGCTGTGACAGAAAGGGGGGAGGGGCAGAGAGCGAAGGTGGGGCCATGAGAGGGGGCGTGGCCTCATTTTCCCCCTCCCCTCCAATCCAACAAACCCGAGGCCATTTATGGGTTGGGGAGGGGCAGAGAATGGGGGCGGGGCTGTGAGTGGGCGTGGCCTCTTTCCCGCACCCCCACCCCAATAAACTGAATCCGAGGCTCTTTGATGGGTGGGGGAGGGGCTTTATTGCGATGTGGGCGGGGCAGAGCTGGCGGTGGGGGAGGGGCTTCGCTCCGATGTAGGCGGGGCAGAGTTGGCGGCCATGTTGTGGGCGGGGTCTGGGCAGTTTAGCCCCTCCCCCGGCCCGAAGCTCTCAATGGTTTCCAGCACCAACCCCAGGAGCTCCAGGAACGAGGAGGCCCCGCCCCGGAGCGAGCGGGCAAAACGGAGCCTCCCATTGGCTGAGGGGAAAAGGGGCGGGGTTAGAGAGAGACACACCCTATTTTACAATAAACTATCCCCAGGGCCTCCCATTGGCTGGGGGGAAAAGGGGCGGGGTTAGAGAGAGACACACCCTATTTTACAGTAACCCAGCCCCAGGGCCTCTTATTGGCTGGGGGGAAAAGGGGCGGGGTTAGAGAGAGACACACCCTATTTTACAGTAACCCAGCCCCAGGGCCTCTTATTGGCTGAGGGGAAAAGGGGCGGGGTTAGAGAGAGACACACCCTATTTTACAATAAACTATTCCCAGGGCCTCCCATTGGCTGGGGGCAAAAGGGGCGGGGTTAGAGAGACACACCCTATTTTACAATAAACTATCCTCAGGGACTCCCATTGGCTGAGGGGAAACTGGGAAGGGGTCAGACTTGGACACGCCCCCTCACACACTGACCCCGCCCCCTATCTCCCATAGGCCCCGCCCTCAATGATCCCAGGACCTCCCATTGGCCGGAGGGAAAAGGGGCGGGGTTAGACACAAACACCCCTTCCTATAGTAACCCATTCCCCAAACCTGTTGGCCCCGCCCCCATTGATCCCAGGGCCTCCCATTGGCTGGTGGGGAAAGGGGGCGGGGTCAGTCATGGACATGCCCATGGAAACACTGACCCCGCCCCCATAACCATTGGTCCTGCCCCCATTGATCCCAGAGCCTCCCATTGGCTGAGAGAAAAAAGGGGGTGGGGTTAGAGAGAGACACGCCCCCTTTTACAGTAACCCATTCCCCATAACCATTGCCCCGCCCCCATTGATCGCAGGGTTTTCCATTGGCTGAGAGCGGGTGTTACACATGGCCACACCCCCTTTTACAATAGCCCACCCCTGGGGCCTCCCATTGGCTGAGGTTAAAGGGGGTGGGGTTAAACTTGGACACGCCCCCTCACACACTGACCCCGCCCCATCCCCCATTGGCACCGCCCCATTCCTTACTGAGCCTTCCCCCCACATTGGCCCCGCCCCCCAATACACCCAGGGGCTCCCATTGGCTGAGGGAGAGAGGGGCAGGGTCAGGCATGGACACGCCCCCTTTTACAGTAACTGATTTCCTATTACTGGCCCCGCCCACTATGCCCACAGGGCTTCCCATTGGCTGAGGGGAGAGAGGGGGCGGGGTTAGACACGGACACGCCCCTTTTTACTGTAACCCATTCCCCGAACATTGGCCCGCCCACAATGATCCCAGGGCCTCCTATTGGCTGACGGGAGAGAGGGGCGGGGCCAGGCATGGACACGCCCCCTTTTACAGTAACTGATTCCCTATTACTGGCCCCGCCCCACTATGCCCCCAGGGCTTCCCATTGGCTGAGGGAGAGAGGGGATGGGGTCAGACATGTAAGGGGAAAGGGGCGGGGCCAGAGAGGAACACGCCCCCACACCTCCCCCACTGACCCCCCCAGTTCCCTCCCAGTCTATCCCAGTTTGATCCCAGTTCCCAACCCAATTTCACTCCCAATCCCCGCCCAGTCCCTCCCAGTTTGGCTAGTATTGCTCCCAGTCCATCCCAGTGCTCCCAGTTTGCCCACTCCCACTCCTACCCCTGACCAGTTCATCCCAGTCCATCCCAGTTCCTCCCAATCCCTCCCAGTTTGATCCAGTCCCTCCCAGTGCTCCCAGTATGAGTTCCAGTCCTTCCCAGTTCATCCCAGTCTCCACAAGTCCAGCTCCCAGTTCCCTCCCAGTTTGATCCCAGTCCCTCTCAGTCCATTCTCAATCCCATCCCAGTCCCCTCCCAGTGCTCCCAGTCCCTCCCAGTTTGGCTCCCAATCCCATCCCAGTTCCCTCCCAGTACCCCCAGTCACATCCCGGTATCTCCCAGTCCATCCCAGTTTGTTCCCAGTCCCTCCCAGTTCCATCCCAGTCCATCCCAGTCCCATCCCAGTCCATCCCAGTTTGTTCCCAGTCCATCCCAGTCCCTCCCAGTCCCATCCCAGTCCCTCCCAGTCCCTCCCATTTCCATCCCAGTCCCTCCCAGTCCCTCCCAGTCCCATCCAGTCCCTCCCAGTCCATCCCAGTCCCTCCCAGTCCATCCCAGTCCATCCCAGTCCCTCCAGTCCCTCACAGTCCATCCCAGTCCCTCCCAGTCCCTCCCAGTCCATCCCAGTTCCCTGCTCACACCCTCAGCGTTTCCCGCCTCCGCTCCGCTCTGGCTGTGGGGGAGGGGGCCGCGATGGCCACGCCCCTGGTGGGGGAGGGGGCGGAGGGGGCGGGGCCAGGTCGGGCTCGAGCGCCCCCCAGGGCCACGCGGGCGATGGTGGGGGAGGGGAGGGGGAGGAGCAAAGAGCGGGGGGAGGGGTCAAGGAAAAAAAGTTCTGGAAAATTCCCCGGGAAATTCCCCAAAATTCTCCCCAAAAAACGGCCCCAAAAATCCAAATAATTCCTCAAATTTCCCCCCAGAATTCTTGAAATTTTCCCCCAAATTTCACCCCAAAAATTCCCAAAAATTTCCACAAAAATTCCAGAAAACCTCAGTGGAATTACAAAAAATTCCCCCAAAATTGCCAAAAAATGGCCCCAAAGTCCTGAAAAATCCTCCCCCAAAATCCCAAAAATCAAAAAAATCCCCCCAAAATTCAAGAAAATTCCCCCGAAAATTCCCCAAATCAGAGAGAATTCCCTAAAAATCCCCCCGAAAATCCTAATAATCAAAAAAATCCCTTCAAAATTGCAGAAAAAATCACTCCGAAGTTCCAAAAAATTCCAAATTCCCCAGAAATCCCCAAATTTCCCCCCTAAATCCAAGCAGAATTCCCAAAAATCCCCCCAAAATTCCAGGAGAATTTCTTAAAAACACCCCCAAAATTCCCAAAATCCGTGTAGAATTCTCCAAATCTCCAGAAAATTTCCCCAAAATTTTCCCCAAATTTCCCGGCTTTCCCCCAGAATTCTCCCAAATAAAAAAAATCCCACCCAAATTCGCCAAAATTCCTGAAAATTTCCAAAAAATCACCCAAAATTCCCAAAAAAACAGCCCTGAATCCCCCCCAAACCGCCCCTAAATCCATAAAAAGTCCCAAAAATAATCCTGGAAAATTCCGGAAAAATTCCCCAAAATCTGCCCCGAATTCAATTCCCAAAATTCCCGCAAATTCTAAAAATTCTGCCAAAAAATTCCCATAATTCGCCCCAAAACCCACCCGGAACCCCCCAAAATCTCCCCGGAGCTCCCTCAGGAATCCGGAGGTTCCTCAAGAACCCAAAATTCCCAAATTCCGCCCGAAAATTCCCAAAAAAAATCCAAAAATTCCCAAATTTCCTAGGATACAGCTGCAGCATCTCCGTGGGCGCCGCCATCTTGTTTCGCCAAAGCCCCGCCCACTTCCGGTAATTTCCCGCCGTTCTGGCTTAGTGTCTATTGTACTTCCGGTGCCGCTCTATCCCTGAGTCCTCCCAACTCGCTGCTCCCGGCGCTCCCTCGAATTTTTGGGTTTCCCTGAGGATTTTTTTACAATTTATTGAATTTTTGGGGTCCCCGAGTTGATTTTTGGGATCCCTGAGAGGATTTTCGGGTTCTTTCCGGGTTTGGGCTCATCCCGCCATTCTCTCATCATCTGTGGGGATTTTCCGGTGCCGCTCTATTCCTCTCGCTGCTACTTCCGGTGCTGCTCTATCCCCGAGTCCTCCCAACTCGCTGCTCCCGGCGCTCCCTCTTATTTTTGGGGGAATTTTGAGGATTTTTGGCTTTCCCTGTGGAATTTTTTACAATTTTTGGAATTTTTTGGGGTTCCCGCCGGGTTTGGGTCATTCCGCCATTTTTCTCCTCATCTCCGGGAACTTCCGGTGCCGCTCTCTGCCTCTCCCCGCAACTTCCGGTGCCGCTCTATCCCCGAGTCCTCCCAACTCGCTGCTCTTGGCTCTCCCGCTGATTTTTGGGGGGATTTTGGGGTTTTTTGGGTTTCCCTGTGGAATTTTTTACATTTTTGGGGTGCCCGAGTGGATTTTTGGTGTCCCCGCCTTGATTTTTGGGGTTTTTTGGGGGGTTTGGGGCCCGCGATGCTGCTGACGGTGAAGGCGCTGCAGGGCCGCGAGTGCAGCCTCCAGGTGGGGGAGGGGCTGAGGGGAAATTTCGATTTTTTGGGATTTTTTGGGAATTTTGGTGAATTTTGGGAATTTTGGGGGTTTTTTGAGGGGACTTTGGGGGATTTTTTGAGGATTTTGGGAATTTTGGGGGGGATTTGAGGGGGATTTTGAGAGAAACTGGGAATTTGGGGAGATTTTTTGGGAAAATTTGCGAATTTTTGGGGTTTTTATGAGGGGGATTTTTGGGGGATTTTAAAGGAATTTTTGATTCTTTCAGGGGGATTTTGAGGGGATTTTTTTTTAGATTTTGGGGCGATTTTGGGAAATTTTGAAGTTTTTCTGAGGAGGATTTTGGGGAGATGTTTTGGGACATTTTGAGAATTTTTGAGGATTTTTTGGGGGGGGATTTGGGGAATTTTGGGGTTTTTTCTGGGGGAGATTTTTTGCTGATTTTTGAGGAAATTTGAAGAATTTTGGGGGGAGTTTTTCAGGCTTTTCAGGGGATTTTTTTGGAGGTGATTTTTTAGATTTTAGCGGGAATTTGGGGAGAAATTTGGATTTTTTTGGGGACAATTTGGGGTAATTTGGGGATTTTTGGGGATATTTTTGTGGAGGAATTTTGGTGAATTTGGGGGAAAAATTTGGGGAATTGAAGGGGTTTTCTGATGTTTTATGGAATTTTGGGGCATTTTTTGAGGGGGATTTCGAGGAATTTTTGTGAGATTTTTTAGGATTTCTGGGGGGAACTTTTCAGGATTTTCTTGGAATATTTGTGAATATTTTTTAGGATTTTTGGAGGATTTTCAGGAGATTTTCTTGTGATTTTTTTTGTTTTTTTGGGGTTTGGGGGATTTTTTGAGGATTTTTTTTGGAATATTTTTCGGAATTTTTGGGGGGATTTTTTCGGGATATTTTAGAATAATTTTTTGAGGATCATTTTGGAATATTTTTGAGGATTTTAGGGAATCTTTTTAGGATTTTTTTTGAGATTTTGGGGGAATTTTTGACGATTTTTTGGGGATTTGGGGGAGAATTTTTGGGATTTTTTTGGGATATTTTTTAGGATTTTGGGGCATTTTGAGGATTTTTTGGAATATTTTTTGGCATATTTTTTGGAATATTTTTGAGGAATTTAGGGGAATTTTTTGGTATTTTTTTAGGATTTTTTGAGGATTTTGGGGGGAATTTGAGGATTTTTTTGGAATATTTTTTTAGGATTTTTTGGGGAATTTTAGAGGGCAATTTTTGTGGGTTTTTAAAGGATTTTGGGAAGGATTTTTTGGGATTTTTGTGAGGATTTTGGGAGGATTTTAGGGAGATTTTTTGGGGTTTTTTTCGGAATTTTTGGGGATAATTTTTGAGGATTTTTTGGGATTTTTTTTGGAATATTTTTGAGGATTTTTGGGGGGGAATTTTTGGGGATTTTTTTGGGAATTTTTGAGGATTTTTGGGGATAATTTTTGAGGATTTTTTTTTGATTTTTTGGAATACTTTTTAGTATTTTGGGGGGGAATTTTTGAGGGATTTTAGGGGTTTTTTTAGGATTTTTTAGGGAGAATTTCTGGGAATTTTTTGGGATATTTTTAAGGATTTTGGGGCATTTTGAGGATTTTTTTGGAATATTTTTTGGAATATTTTTGAGGATTTTGGGGGGAATTTTTTTGAATTTTTGTGGGATTTTTTTGAGATTTCGGATGGAACTTTTGGGCCATTTTAGGATTATTTTGGGGCGGTTTTGGTGCTGATTTTGGGGCATTTCCGCGTTTTCCAGGTGTCCCCTGAGGAGTCCGTGGGCGAGCGGCTCCGGGATTTTGGGGGGAATTTTTGGGGATTTTTCTGGAATATTTTTGCGGATTTTGGGGGGAATTTTTTTGAATTTTTGTGGGATTTTTTTGGGATTTTGGAGGGAACTTTTGGGCCATTTCAGGATTATTTTGGGGCGGTTTTGGCGCTGATTTCGGGGCATTTCCGCCTTTCCCAGGTGTCCCCCGAGGAGTCCGTGGCCGAGCGGCTCCGGATTTTGGGGGGAATTTGTGAGGGATTTTTTTGGAATATTTTTGAGGATTTTGGGGGTAATTTTTTTGAATTTTGGTGGGATTTTGGAGGGAGCTTTTGGGCCATTTCAGGATGATTTTGGGCCGTTTTTGGCGCCGTTTTTGGCGCATTTCCGCGTTTCCCAGGTGTCTCCGTGGCCGAGCGGCTCCGGGATTTTTGGGGGCAATTTATGAGGGATTTTTGGGGGATTCTTTTGGGGATTTTTTGGAGGGATTTTTGGAGGAATCTTTTTTATTTTAGGATGATTTTGGGGCGTTTTTAGCGCTGATTTTGGGGCATTTTTGGGTTTCCCGGTGTCCTCCGAGGAGTCCATGGCCGAGCGGCTCCGGGATTTTAGGGGGAATTTTGGGGATTTTTCTGGAATATTTTTGCGGATTTTTGGGGGAAGTTTTTTGGAATTTTTGTGGGATTTTTTGGGGATTTTGGAGGGAACTTTTGGGCCATTTTAGGATGATTTTGGGGTATTTTTGGTGCTGATTTTGGGGCATTTCTGCGTTTCCAGGTGTCCCCTGAGGAGTCCGTGGCCCGAGCGGCTCCGGGATTTTTGGGGGGGAATTTTTGGGGATTTTTCTGGAATATTTTTTGCGGATTTTTGGGCGGAATTTTTTTGAATTTTTGTGGGATTTTGGAGGGAACTTTTGGGCCATTTCAGGATTATTTTGGGGTGTTTTCGGCGCTGATTTTGGGGCATTTTTGGGTTTCCCAGGTGTCCCCCGAGGAGTCCGTGGCCGAGCGGCTCCGGGATTTTGGGGGGAATTTTTGGGGGATTTTTTGAGGAATTTTTTTTTTTATTTTTAGGATGATTTTGGGGCGTTTTTAGCGCTGATTTTGGGGCATTTTTGGGTTTTCCAGGTGTCCCCTGAGGAGCCCGTGGCCGAGCGGCTCCGGGATTTTTGGGGGGAATTTGTGAGGGATTTTTTTGGGATATTTTTGAGGATTTTGGGGGGAATTTTTTTGAATTTTTGTGGGATTTTTTTGGGATTTCGGATGGAACTTTTGGGCCCTTTCAGGATGATTTTGGGGTATTTTTGGTGCTGATTTTGGGGCATTTCCGCGTTTCCCAGGTGTCTCCGTGGCCGAGCGGCTCCGGGATTTTGGGGGGAATTTGTGAGGGATTTTTGGGGGATTCTTTTGGGGATTTTTGGAGGAATTTTTTTGAATTTTTAGGATGATTTTGGGGCGTTTTCGGCGCTGATTTTGGGGCGTTTTTGGGTTTCCAGGTGTCCCCCGAGGAGTCCGTGGCCGAGCGGCTCCGGGATTTTGGGGGGGAATTTGTGAGGGATTTTTTTGGAATATTTTTGTGGATTTTGGGGGGAATTTTTTTGAATTTTTGTGGGATTTTGGAGGGAACTTTTGGGCCATTTTAGGATGATTTTGGGGTATTTTTGGTGCTGATTTTGGGGCATTTCCGCGTTTCCCAGGTGTCTCCGTGGCCGAGCGGCTCCGGGATTTTGGGGGGAATTTGTGAGGGATTTTTGGGGGATTCTTTTGGGGATTTTTTTGGGGAGATTTTTCGTGGAATTTTTATTATTTTTAGGATGATTTTGGGGCGGTTTCGGCGCTGATTTTGGGGCATTTCCGCGTTCCCGGGTGTCCCCTGAGGAGTCCGTGGCCGAGCGGCTCCGGGATTTTGGGGGGAATTTTGGGGGATTTTTCTGGAATATTTTTGAGGATTTTGGGCGGAATTTTTTTGAATTTTTGTGGGATTTTGGATGGAACTTTTGGGCCATTTCAGGATGATTTTGGGTCGTTTTTGGCGCTGATTTTGGGGCATTTCCGCGTTTCCCAGGTGTCTCCGTGGCCGAGCGGCTCCGGGATTTTTGGGGGCAATTTATGAGGGATTTTTGGGGGATTCTTTTGGGGATTTTTGGAGGGATTTTTTTTTTTTTATTTTTAGGATGATTTTGGGGCGGTTTTAGCGCTGATTTTGGGGCATTTTTGGGTTTCCAGGTGTCCCCCGAGGAGTCCGTGGGCGCCCTCAAGGCTCTCGTGGCCGAGCGGCTCCAGGTGCCGGTGGAGCAGCAGCGCCTCCTGTACCGGGGCAAGGCCCTGGCGGGTAAAAATCCCAATTTTTGGGGAAATTTCGGGAATTTTTGGGAATTTTAGAGGTTTGGGGACAATTTTGGGGAGGTTTAGGGGAATTTTAGGGGATACTTGGGGGGATTTTGGGGATTATTTTGAATTTTTGAGGGGAAATTTCGGGGTTATTTTTGCATTTTTAGCGGAGGTTTGTGAGGGATCGGGGATATTTTGGGGGGATTTTTTGGGATTTTTTTTGGATTTTTAGGGAATATTTCGGGAAATTTTGGGAATTTTAGAAATTTGGGGACAATTTTGGGGAGGTTTAGGAGGATTTTTGGGATTATTTTGAATTTTTGAGGGGAAATTTTGGGGTTTTTTTGCATTTTTAGCAGAGGTTTGTGAGGGATTGGGGATTTTTGGGGGGATTTTTTGGGATTTTTAGGGAATATTTCGGGAAATTTTGGGAATTTTAGAAGATTGGGGACAATTTTGGGGAGGTTCTGGGGGATTTTGGGGATTATTTTGAATTTTTGAGGGGAAATTTCGGGGTTATTTTTGCATTTTTAGCAGAGGTTTGTGAGGGATTGGGGATTTTTTGGGGGGATTTTTAGGGAATTTTTTTTGATTTTTCGGGAAATTTCGGGAAATTTTGGGAATTTTAGAAATTTGGGGACAATTTTGGGGAGGTTTAGGGGGATTTTAGGGGATATTTGGGGGATTCTTTTGAATTTTTGAGGGAAAATTTTGGGGTTTTTTGCATTTTTAGCGGAGGTTTGTGAGGGATTGGGGATTTTTGAGGGGGATTTTTGGGATTTTTTGGGGAATTTTAGGGAATATTTCAGGAAATTTTGGGAATTTTAGAAGTTTGAGGACAATTTTGGGGGGAAATTTTGGGGATTATTTTGAATTTTTGAGGGGAAATTTCGGGGTTATTTTTGCATTTTTAGCAGAGGTTTGGGAGGGATTTGGGATTTTTGAGGGGGATTTTTTGGGATTTTTAGGGAATTTTTTTGGATTTTTAGGGAATATTTCGGGAAATTTTGGGAATTTTAGAAGTTTTGGGATAATTTTGGGGGGATTTGGGGGATTATTTTAAATTTTTGAGGGGAAATTTCGGGGTTATTTTTGCATTTTTAGCAGAGATTTGTGAGGGATTGGGAATTTTTGAGGGGGATTTTTAGGGATTTTTTGGGGATTTTTAGGGAATATTTCGGGAAAATTTGGGGAATTTGGGGAATTTTAGAAGATTGGGGACAATTTTGGGGATTATTTTGAATTTTTGAGGGGAAATTTTGGGGTTTTTTGCATTTTTAGCAGAGGTTTGGGAGGGATTTGGGATTTTTGAGGGGGATTTTTAGGGATTTTTTAGGGAATATTTCAGGAAATTTTGGGAATTTTAGAAGTTTGGGGACAATTTTGGGGAGGTTTAGGGGGATTTTGGGGATTATTTTGAATTTTTGAGGGGAAATTTTGGGGTTTTTTTGCATTTTTAGCGGAGGTTTGGGAGGGATTGGGGATTTTTGAGGGGGATTTTTCGGGAATTTTTTTGGATTTTTCGGGAAATTTTGGGAAATTTTGGGAATTTTATAAATTTGGGGACAATTTTGGGGAGGTTTAGGGGGATTTTTGGGAATTATTTTGAATTTTTATGGGGAAATTTCGGGGTTATTTTTGCATTTTTAGGGGAGGTTTGGGAGGGATTTGTGATTTTTGGGGGGATTTTTTTTTGATTTTTAGGGAATATTTCGGGAAATTTTGGGAATTTTAGAAATTTGGGGACAATTTTGGGGAGGTTTAGGGGGATTTTTGGGATTATTTTGAAATTTTGAGGGGAAATTTTGGGGTTTTTTTGCATTTTTAGTGGAGGTTTGGGAGGGATCGGGGATTTTTTGGGGGGATTTTTGGGATTTTTTTGGGATTTTTAGGGAATATTTCGGGAAATTTTGGGAATTTTAGAAATTTGGGGAGGTTTAGGGGGGATTTTGGGGATTATTTTGAATTTCTGGGGGGAATTTTTGGGGTTTTTTTGCATTTTTAGCGGAGGTTTGGGAGGGATTGGGGATTTTTGGGGGGATTTTTAGGGAATATTTCGGGAAATTTTGGGAATTTTAGAAATTTGGGGACAATTTTGGGGAGGTTCTGGGGGATTTTGGGGATTATTTTGAATTTTTGAGGGGAAATTTCGGGGTTATTTTTGCATTTTTAGCGGAGGTTTGGGAGGGATTTGGGATTTTTGGGGGGGATTTTTTGGCGTTTTTGGGGAATTTTAGAAGTTTTGGGATCATTTTGGAGATTATTTTGAATTTTTGGGAGGATTTAGGAGAGATTTTAGGGATTTTTTTGGGGTTATTTTAAGTGATTTTGGGGCTTTTTTTGCAATTATTTTGGCTTCTTTGTAGGGTTTGTTTTGGGATCTTTTTTGGGTTTTTTTAGGGTATTTTGGAGGCATTTTTTGGGTTTTGTGGGGTTACTTTTGGGGTATTTTTTGGGTTATTTTGGGGGAGGTTTTTTGTTATTTTGGGGTTCTTTTAGGGTGTTTTTGGGGGTATTTTTGGGGTTCTTTTGGTTTATTTTGGGGCAGTTTTTTGAATTTTTTGTGGACAGTTTTGGGTTATTTTTGGGGTTTTTTGCCTATTTTTGGGAGTATTTTTAGGGTATTTTGGGTTCTTTGGGATTATTTTTGGGACATTTTTTGGGCTAATTTTGGGATGGTTTGGGGGAATTTTTGAGGGCTTTTTAGGGTATTTTTTGGGTATTTTCTTGAGTTTTTTATGGTTATTTTTGGGTTATTTTGGGGGTTATTTTTGGGTTACTTCTGGGTTATTTTTAGGGTTGGTTTTGGGTTATTTTTGGGGTTCTTTTGGGTTATTTTTGGGGTGTTATGGGAGGTGACTTTGGGGTATTTTTGGGATATTTTTAGGTGATTTTTGGGATGGTTTTGGGGGTATTTTTGGTTATTTTTGGGGTGGTTTTGTGGGTATTTTGGGGAGTTTTTGGGATCTTTTGGAGTTATTTTTGGAAATATTTTGAGTTGCGTTTGGCAATATTTTCAAGTTATTTTTGGGGTTGTTTTTAAGGTATTTTGGGGGGCTTTTTTAGTTATTTTTGAGATATTTTGAGGTTATTTTGGGGAGTATTTTTGAGCTATTTTGGGGATTCTTTCAGGGTATTTTTGGGATATTTTGGGAGTATTTTTGGGATGATGTTGGGGACATTTTTGGGTTATTTTTGGGGTTCTTTTGGGGTGATTCTGGGATTTTTTGGGTTATTTTCGGGGGTATTTTTGGGTTATTTTTGGGATATTTTGGGGATGGTTTTGGGGGTATTTTTGCGTTAGTTTTGAGTTATTTTGGGGGGTTTTTTGGGTTTTTTATTATTTTGGCTTGTTTTGGGGGCATTTTTGGGTCATTTTTGTGTTCTTTTGGGGGTATTTTTGTGGTTCTTTGGGATTATTTTTGTGATGATTTGGGGTACTTGTAGGTGTATTTTTGAGGCTTTTTTTAGGGTATTTTTTTGGTATTTTTGGGGCATTTGGGGAGTTAGCTTTGGGGTATTTTCTTGAGTTTTTTAGGGTTATTTTGGGGTATTTTTAGGGTTCTTTTGGGGTGGTTTTGGGGTTATTTTTGGGGTTATTTTTGGGCTGTTTTGGGGTATTTTTGGGATTCTTTTTGTGTTATTTTGGGGCTATTTTGGGAGTATTTTTATGTTCTTTTTGGGATTGTTTGGGGGCTATTTTTTGGGTTATTTTCGGGTATTTTGCGGGTGGTTTTGAGTTATTTTTGGGGTGAGTTTAAGGATATTTTCCACGCATATCGCCCCCCAAATCCCCCTGACCTATTCCTCCCCCTCCCCCCTCAACTCCCCTCAATTAAAATCTTCATTTCTAACCCAATTAACCTTTAATTAATTAAAATTTCCCCCAGATGAGCGCCGTCTCTCCGATTACCGCATCGGGCCCTCGGCGCGCCTCAACCTCGTGCTGAAAGCGGCCCCGGCAGGGGGCGGGGCCAGGGCCGGAGGGGGCGGGGCCGAGGCGGGAGGGGGCGGGGCCGAGGCCGCCCCGGCCACGCCCCCTCCGCAGGAGGAGCCCGGGGGTCCCTTCGGGGGCCGAGCTGGGCGCGATCCTGGGGCGCCATTTTGGGGCGCAGGAGGGGATGAGGGTCCGGCAGCAGCTGGTGAAGGTGAGTGAGGGGAAAATTGGGGTTTTTGGGAAAAAATGGGATTTTGGGGTGGAAATTTGGGATTTTTTGGGTGATTTTTGGGGTCCCGGGGGTCCCTTGTGGAGCGATCCTGGGGCGCCATTTTGGGGCGCAGGAGGGGATGAGGGTGCGGCAGCAGCTGGTGAAGGTGAGTGAGGGAAAAATTGGGAATTTTGGGGAGAAATCTTGGAATTTGGGGATTTTTTGGGATTTTTTTGGGATTTTTTGGGGGGATTTAGGGGGGATTTTGGGGTCCCGGCGGTCCCTTGGGGCCCCAGCTGGGAGCGATCCTGGGGCGCAGGAGGGGCTGAGGGTGCGGCAGCAGCTGGTGAAGGTGAGTGAGGGGAAAAAATGGGATTTTTGGGGTAAAAATGGATTTTTGGGCGAAAATTTGGGATTTTTGGGTGAGTTTTGTGGATTTTGGGGCAATTTTTAGGCGGGGTTTTGGAGGGGATTTTTAGGGAGATTTTGAGGGGATTGAGGGTCCGGCAGCAGCTGGGAAAGGTGAGTGAGGGAAAAATTGGGATTTTTGGGAAAATTGGGATTTTTGGGCAAAAATTTGGGATTTTTGGGTGGAAATTTGGGATTTTGGGGCGAAAATTTGGGATTTTGGGGCGAAAATTTGGGATTTTGGGGCCCGAGTTGGGAGCGATCCAGGGGCGCCATTTTGGGGCGCAGGAGGGGCTGAGGGTCCGGCAGCAGCTGGTGAAGGTGAGATTTAGAAAAAATGGGGATTTTGGGGAAAAAATGGGATTTTTGGGCGAAAATTTGGGATTTTTGGGTGATTTTTGGGGTCCCGGGGGTCCCTTGTGGAGCGATCCTGGGGCGCCATTTCGGGGCACAGGAGGGGATGAGGGGGCGGCAGCAGCTGGTGAAGGTGAGATTTGGGAAAAAATGGGATTTTTGGGCGAAAATTTGGGATTTTTGGGCGAAAATTTGGGATTTTTGGGGATTTTGGGGCGATTTTTAGGGGTTTGGGGATTTTTGGGCAATTTTTAGGCGGGGTTTTGGAGGGGATTTTTAGGGAGATTGTGAGGGGATTGAGGGTGCGGCAGCAGCTGGGAAAGGTGAGATTTGGGGGAAAAATGGGGATTTTGGGGAAAATTTGGGATTTTGGGGGAAAATTTGGGATTTTTGGGTGGAAATTTGGGATTTTGGGGATTTTTTGGGGGGATTTTTGGCGAAGTTTGGGGAAATGTGGGGATTTTGGGCGATTATTAGGGGGAAATTCAGGTTTTTGTGGGATTTTGGGGCGATATTTTTGGGATTTTTTGGGGTTTGGTGAATTTTTGGAGGGGGAACTTGGGGATTTTGGGGAGAATTTGGGTGATTTTTGGGGCAATTTTTGGAGGGAAATTTTGGGAGGCTTTTGAGGGGAGTTTTTAGGGGATTTCTGGAGATTTTATGGGGTTTTGGAAGGGATTTTGGGGGATTTTTGGGAGTAAATTTTGGGATTTTTGGGCCATTTTTAGGGGATTTTGGGGGGCTCTGGAGGGATTTGGGACAGATTTGGGATTTTTTGGGGGTCCCTTGGGGCCTGAGCTGGGAGCAGCTGGTAAAGGTGAGTGAGGGGGAATTGGGATTTTGGGGGGAAATTTGGGATTTTTGGGCGAAAATTGGGAATTTTTGGGTGATTTTTGGGGGTTTTGGGGCGATTTTTTGGGGATTTTGTGGGATTTTTGGGGTCTGGGGGAATTTTTGGGGCGAATTTTTTGGGTGGGACTTTTGGGGGTGCCAGGGTGAATTTTGGGGGGGATTTTTGGGGTGTCCAAGTGGATTTTGGGGTCCCCTGGGTGGGTTTTTGGGGGCACTTTTTGAGGTCTTGGGAGATTTTTTGGAGGCAATTTTGGGGGGATTTTTGGGGGGATTTTGGGGTTTTTTGGGGGGATTTTTGGGGATTTTTTGGGGGGGGATTTGGGGGGATTTTTGAGGTGTCCCCGGCTGTATTTTGGGGTTCTGGGTGGGATTTTGGGGGGAATTTTTAGGGTGGGATTTTTTGGGGTTCCGGGTCAATTTTGGGGGGCATTTTTGGGGTCCCGGGGGATTTTTTGGAGGAATTTTGGGTCGGGATTTTGGGCAATTTTGGGGCGATTTTTGGGGTCCCAGGGTGGATTTTCGGAGGGATTTTTAAGGTTGGATTTTTGGGGTCCCCCAGTTGATTTTTTAAGGGATTTTTGATTTTTTAGGGGATTTTTTAGGGTGGGATTTTTGGGGTTCTGGGGGAATTTTTGGGGCGATTTTTGGGGGATTTTTGAGCGGTTTTTTCGGGTTTTTTTGAGGATTTTGGGTGGGATTTTTTGGGTCCCCCGGTTGATTTCGGGGTCCCGGATGGATTTTTGGGGTCTTTGGATGGTGCCTGAGTGGATTTTTGGAGGGAATTTTGGGGCGATTTTCAGGGGGATTTTGGGCAATTTTGGGTGGGATTTTTGGGGTTCCGGGTCAGTTTTTGGGGAATTTTGGGGTCCCCCCGGGTCGGTTTTTGGGGGGACTTTTTGGGTTCCCAGGGGGCATTTTTGGGGTCCTGTGGGGAATTTTTTGGAGGAATTTTGGGGCGATTTTGGGGGTACTTGGTCAGGATTTTTGGGGCGATTCAGCGATTTTTGAGGGGATTTTGGGATGGGAATTTTGGGGTCCCGGGGTGGATTTTCAGGGGGATTTTTGGGGTCCCCCCGTTGATTTTTGGGGTCCCGGATGGGATTTTTGGGGGGATTTTTTGGGGTTCCGGGTTATTTTTGGGGGAATTTTTGGGGTCCTGGGGGCGATTTTTGAGGCGATTTTTGAGGATTTTTAGGATGAGATTTTTGGGGTCCCCCCGTTGATTTTTGGGGTCCTGAATGGGATTTTTGGGGGATTTTTTGGGGTCCCCCGGTTGATTTTTTGGGGGAATTTGTGGGGGGTTTGGGGGGGATTTTTTGGCGTCCTGTGGTGGATTTTTGGGGGGATTTTTTGGGGTTCTGGGTTATTTTTGGGGGGAATTTTTGGGGTCCTGGAGGCGATTTTTGGGGGGATTTTTGGGGATTTTTAGGATGAGATTTTCGGGGTCCCCCTGTTGATTTTGGGGTTCTGGATGGGATTTTTGGGGGGGGATTTTTTGGGGTCCCCCGGTTGATTTTTTGGGGAATTTGTGGGGGTTTTAGGGGGGGATTTTTTGGCGTCCTGGGGTGGATTTTGGGGGGATTTTTTGGGGTTCCGGGTTGGTTTTGGGGGGAGTTTTTGGGGTCCTGGGGGCGAATTTTGAGGCGATTTTTGGGGGAATTTTTGGGGATTTTTAGGGTGGGATTTCGGGGTCCCCCGGTTGATTTTTTGGGGGACTTTTTGAGGTCCTGGGGGGATTTTTTTGGCGTGGGATTTTTGGGGTCCTGGGGTGGATTTTCAGGGAGATTTTTTGGGGTTCCGGGTTGGTTTTGGGGGGAGTTTTTGGTGTCCTGGAGGCGATTTTTGGGGGGATTTTTGAGGCGATTTTGAGGGATTTTTGAGCATTTTTAGGATGAGATTTTTGGGGTCCCCCTGTTGATTTTTGGGGTTCTGAATGGGATTTTGGGGGGGGATTTTTTGGGGTCCCCCGGTTGATTTTTTGGGGGAATTTGTGGAGGATTTTCGGGGGGATTTTTGGGGTTCCGGGTTGGTTTTGGGGGGAGTTTTTGGGGTCCTGGAGGCGATTTTTGGGGGGATTTTTGAGGATTTTTAGGATGAGATTTTTGGGGTCCCCCCGTTGATTTTTGGGGTCCCGGATGGGATTTTTGAGGGGATTTTTTGGGGTCCCCCGGTTGATTTTTTTGGGGGAATTTGTGGGGGATTTTCTGGGGGATGTTTTGGGGTTCCGGGTTGGTTTTGGGGGCATTTTTGAGGGAGTTTTTGGGGTCCTGGGGGCGATTTTTGAGGCGATTTTTTGGGGGGATTTTTGGGGATTTTTAGGGTGGGATTTCGAGGTCCCCCCGGTTGATTTCGGGGTCCCCGATTGGATTTTTTTCTCTCCCCCCTATCCAGGATTACGAGCGCGCCCTGCGCGGGCTCAGCCTGGACGAGCTCGAGCGTTTGGGGGCGCGGCTGCTGCAGGAGGGGGGCGGGGCGCCCCTCCCCCACCCTCCGGCCACGCCCCTCCCCCAGCCCCGCCCCCAGTGCGGCCCCGCCCCCACGCCCTGAGGAAACACGAAACCACGCCCCTCCCCCAGCCCCGCCCCCATGCCCTGTGGGGACGCGAAACCACGCCCCTTCCCCAAGCCCCGCCCCAAATCCTGAGGGGGTGTGAAGCCACGCCCTCCCACGGCCCTGCCCCCACGCCTTGAGGGGACGCGAAACCACGCCCCTCCCCCAGCCCCGCCCCCACTCCCTGAGGGGGCAAGAAACCACGCCCCTCCCACGGCCCCGCCCCCACGTCCTGAGGGGGCGCGAAGCCACGCCCCTCACCCAGCGCGGCCCCGCCCCCACGCCCTGAGGGAAGGAGGGGGGGCGTGAAAATCAGCGAAATTTGTACAAAAATGTCAAAATTTAGCGACAAAAAAATCCCAAATTTTATTAAAATGTTGCAAAATTGACCCAAAATTCATCCAAAAATTCCCCCAAATTCCTAAATTTAGCCCCAAAATCACGAATTTTCCTCAAAATTTACCCCAAAATCCATCCAAAAATTGCAAAGTTTACCCCAAACTGTGCTCCAAAACCAGACAAATTTACCCCCAGAAATAGAAAAAATTTACTCCAAATTAATCCAAAAGTTGCAAAATTCACCCAAAATTCAGCCCCCAAAAAATCAAAATTTTTCCCCCAAAAAATTCGAATTTACCCCAAAATATCACAAATTCACCCCAGAATTTACCCAAAAATTCCACAAATTTACCCCAAAAATATCAAAAATTTCCCCTCAAACATTAAAATTGATCCCAAAATTTGCTCCAAAATGTCCAAATTTACCCTAACATCTCAAGATTTAACCCAAAAGATTAAAATTTAGCAAAAATGTCAAAATTCAACCCAAATTTTACCCAAATTTAATCCAAAACTCCCAAAGTTTATCAAAAAATGGTGAAATTTACCAAAATTCAGCCGAAAAAATGCCCAAATTTCTCCCCAAAATTCACCCAAAGATCTCCAAATTTACTCAAAAATCCCAAAATCTATCCAAAATTCAGCCCCAAAAATCAAAATTTACCCTAAAAAAAATCGAGTTTTCTCCAAAATGCACCCACAATTCCTCAAAATCCCAAAATTTATTAAAAAAATCCAAATTTACCCATAAATTGCAAAAATTATCCAAAATTCAGCTGAAAAAGTTTCAAAATTTGCCCTAAAAAGTTGAAATTTACCCCAAAATTCATCCCCCCCAAAAATGGTTCCATTTGTGAATAAAGGAGAGCGAGGAGTGAGCGGGACTGGGGGGAACTGGGAGGGACTGGGAGTTACTGGTCTATACTGGGAGCACTGGGAGGGTCCCTGAGGGGTTACTGGGAGCACTGGGAGGTTACTGGGATGTACTGGGAGGTTACTGAGGGGTTACTGGGATGTACTGGGAGTTACTGGGATGTACTGGGAGTTATTGGGGGGTTACTGGGATGTACTGGAGTTACTGGGAGGTTACTGGGAGTTACTGGGAGTTACTGGGATGTACTGGGAGTTATTGGGAGGTAACTGGATGTACTGAGGGGTTACTGGGATGTACTGGGAGTTACTGGGAGGTTACTGGGATGTACTGGGAGTTACTGGGAGGTTACTGGGATGTACTGGGAGTTACTGGGAGTTACTGGTGGGAGTTTACTGGGATGTACTGGGAGGTTACTGGATGTACTGGGAGTTATTGGGAGTTACTGGGGGGTTACTGGGAGCACTGGGAGGTTACTGGGATGTACTGGGAGTTATTGGGAGGTTACTGGATGTACTGGGAATTACTGGGGGTTACTGGGAGGTTACTGGGATGTACTGGGATGTACTGGGGGGTTACTGGATGTACTGGGAGTTACTGGGAGTTACTGCGGGGTGTTACTGGGATGTACTGGGAGTTATTGGGAGGTTACTGGGAGCACTGGGAGGTTACTGGGGGTTACTGGGATGTACTGGGAGGTTACTGGGATGTACTGGGAGTTACTGGGAGGTTACTGGGAGTTACTGGGCCATACTGGGAGGGTCCCTGAGGGTTACTGGGAGCACTGGGAGTTACTGGGATGTACTGGGAGTTATTGGGAGGTTACTGGATGTACTGGGAATTACTGGGGGTTACTGGGAGGTTACTGGGATGTACTGGGATGTACTGGGGGTTACTGGGATGTACTGGGAGTTACTGGGAGTTACTGGGGTGTTACTGGGATGTACTGGGAGTTATTGGGAGGTTACTGGGATGTACTGGGAGGTTACTGGGATGTACTGGGAGGTTACTGGAGTTATCGGGAGGTTACTGGGAGTTACTGGGATGTACTGGGAGGTTACTGGGATGTACTGGGAGTTACTGGGATGTACTGGAGGTTACTGGGATGTACTGGGAGCACTGGGAGTTACTGGGAGTTACTGGGATGTACTGGGGGGTTACTGGGAGCACTGGGAGGTTAACTGGAGTTACTGGGATGTACTGGGAGTTATTGGGAGGTTACTGGGATGTACTGGGAGGTTACTGGGATGTACTGGGGGTTACTGAGAGTTACTGGGGGGTTACTGGGATGTACTGGGAGTTACTGGGAGGTTACTGGGATGTACTGGGAGGTTACTGGGAGCACTGGGAGTTACTGGGATGTGGGGGGTTACTGGGATGTACTGGGAGTTACTGGGAGGTTACTGGGATGTACTGGGAGGTTACTGGGAGCACTGGGAGTTACTGTGATGTACTGGGAGTTACTGGGGGGTTACTGGGATGTACTGGGAGGTTACTGGGAGCACTGGGAGTTACTGGGCGTTACTGGGAGGTTACTGGGAGGGTCCCTGAGCCGCTACTGGTCCATACTGGGAGCACTGGGAAGGTCCCTGAGCTGTTACTGGGAGCACTGGGAAGGCACTGGGAATATACTGGGAGAGACCCTGAGGGTTTACTGGGAGCACTGGGAGGTTACTGGGCAGTAACTGGGATGGCATTGGGAGCACTGGGAGAGCCCTTGAGCCGTTACTGGTCCATACTGGAGGGAACTGGGCCATACTGGGAGCACTGGGAAGTCACTGGGATATACTGGGAGAGACCCTGAGGGGTTACTGGGACCACTGGAGGGTTCTGTGGGTGTTACTGGGAGCACTGGGATATACTGGGAGAGCCTCTGAGCCATTACTGGGCCATACTGGGAGCACTGGGAGGGTCCCGGAGCCGTTACTGGGAGGTTACTGGGACATACTGGGAGGGCACTGGGAGGGAATTGAGATGCACTGGGAGGAACTGGAAGTTACTGGGCCATACTGGGAGCTCTGGGAGTTACTGGGATGTATTGGGAGTGTCCCTGAAGGCTTACTGGGAGGGAACTGGGACATACTGGGAGTGTCCCTGAAGGCTTACTGGGAGGGAACTGGGCCATACTGGGAGCTCTGGGAGCCCTCAGCCGCCATTTTGCGCTGTCCCCGCCGCAGGGGCTGACGGGAGTTGTAGTCCAGCACCCACATCCGCCTATGACGCCACAGCACCGCCCACTCCCTCTCATTATTGGCTCAAACTCTACCCCGCCCTCACTCCTGATTGGCCGCTCCCCTGATTGGCTAAACCGCACGCTGTGGGCGTGACGCGCGAGTTGATTGGTCGGTGCTGAGCGCTGCCGGGCGCTGATTGGTCGAGGGGCCGAACCCGGAAGTGCCGCGGGCGGAGCGCGGGGGCAACGGCGGCGGTGAGGGGGGAGGGGGCGGGGGGGGGGACCCCGAGAATTGGGGGGGGACTTCGGGGGTCCTGAGGGGATTTGGAGGGGAATTGGGGGATTTTGGGGGCCCTGGGGGGGAATTTGAGGGGGGTTTGGAGGCTCCTGAGGGGATTTTGGGGGGGGGTCTGAGGGGATTTTGAGGGGTTCTGGGACTTTTGGGGGGGTCTGTGGGCGTTTGGGGCGTCCCGAGGGGGGTCCTGGGGGGGATTTGGGGGGTCCTGAGGGGATTTTGGGGGGATTTGGAGGATCCTGATGGGTTCTGGGGGGTCTTGAGAGGATTTGGGGATTATTTGGGGGGTCCCGGGAGGGTTTTGGGGTGGTTTGGGGGCATTTGGGGGGTTTCTGAGGGGGATTTGGGGGATCCTGGAGGGATTTTGGGGTTCCTGAGGGGATTTAAGGGGTCCAGGGAGGGATTTGGGGGGAATTTGGGGCGGATTTGGGGGGTCTGGGGGGGTTTGAGGGGCACTTGGGGGGGTCCTGAGTGGATTTGGGGGGGATCTGAAGGGGTCCTGGGGGAATTTTGGGGGATTCTGGGGGGATTTGGGGGGGTTCTGGCACTTTTTGGAGGGGTCTGGGGGGAAATTTGGGGGGGAATTGAGGGGTCCTGGGGGAGATTTCGGGGGGGATCTGGAGGGTCCTGAGGGGATTTGGGGGTTCCTGAAGGGATTTGGGGGGGTCCAGGGAGGGTCTGGGGGAATTTGAGGGGGATTTGGGGGGGTCCTGGGGGGATTTTGGGGGAATATCGAGGAATTTTGGGGGTCCATGGGAGTGGTCTCTCCCAATAATTTTGGGGGGGGGGTCTCGGGGTCGTCCTGGTAATTTAGGGGGGGTCCTGTTGGGGGGATCCCCAATGAATTTGGGGGAGGGTCTGAAAAATTTGGGGAGGGGGGAGGAGCCTTGAGGGGATTTTGGGGGTCTCTGGGGGGGGTCCCGATAATTTGGGGGTGTCCTGGGGGGATTTGGGGGGGTCCCCATTAATTTTGGGGGGATCTGGGGGGTCCTGGGCCATTTTTGGGGGGTCCTGGGGGGGTTTTGGGGTCTCTGACCCCCCCCAATTTCATTCCAGGCCCCCCCGGAGCGGGATGAGAGTGGCCGGTATGGAGGGGGAGGGGTCTGAGCACAAAAATTCCCAAAAAATCCCCCAAAATTCCTCCCAATTTTTCCCAAATCTTCCAAAAATATTCCCAAAAAATTTCACAAAATTCCTCAAAAAAATCCCCCTAAAATTCCAAAAAAGTCTCCCAAAAATTCCCCAAGATTCCCCCAAATTTTCCCAAATCTCCCCAAAAAAATTCCCCAAAAATTTTCACAAAATTCCCCAAATTCCCCCCCAAAAAATCCCCCCAAAAATCCCCCTAAAATTCCACAAAACTCCCTCAAAATTCCTCAAGATCCCCCAAAAATTCTTCCCAAAATTTCCCAAAAAAATTCCACAAAATTTCCCCCGATTTTCCCCAAAATGCCCCAAAAATTCCCCTAAAATTGCCCCAAAAATTTCGCAAAAATCCCCCAAAATTTTCACAAAGTTCCCACAAAATTCCCCAAAAAGTTGCACAAAATTCCCCCCAATTTTTTTCAAAAATCCCCTAAAGTTTTCCCAAAATCCCCCCAAAAATTCCACCTAAAAATACCACAAAATTCCCCCAAATTTTTCCCAAAATTCCCCCCAAAAAATCCCCCTAAAATTCCACAAAACTCCCCCCAAAAATTCCCCAAGATTCCCCCCAAATTTTTCCCAAATCTCCCCAAAAAAAATTCCCAAAAATTTTCATAAAATTCCCCAAATTCCCCCAAAAAAATCCCCCAAAAATCCCCCTTAAATTCCACAAAACTCCCCCAAAAATTCCACAAAACTCTCTCAAAATTCCTTAAGATCCCCCCAAAAATTCTTCCCAAAATTTCCCCAAAAAATTCCACAAAATTTCCCCCAATTTTCCCCAAAATCCCCCAAAAATTCCCCTAAAAATGTCCCAAAAATTTCACAAAATTCCCCCCAAAAAATCCCCCCAAAATTCCTACAAAAATTCCACCTAAAAATACCACAAAATTCCCACCAAACTTCTCCAAAAATTCCTCCCCATTTTTTCCCAAAATCCCCCCAAAAGTTCCCCTAAAAATGCCACAAAATTCCCCCAAAATTCCCCCAAAAATTCACCTAAAAATGTCACAAAATTTCTCCCCAATTTTTTCCCAAAATCCTCCCAAAAATCCCCCTAAAAATTCTCCTAAAAATTCCACAAAATTTCCCCAAAATTCCCCCAAAAATTCCACAAAAAATTCCCCAATTTTTCCCAAAATTCCCCCAAAAATTCCCCCAAAATCTGCCAAAAAATCCCCCCAGAATTCCTCAAAATTTGCAAATTTTCCCCCAAATTCCCCTCAAAATCTCCTAAAAGAAACACCCAAATTTACCTTGAATCCCCTAAAATTCCCCCAAAATTTCTTCATTAAATCTCTCCCAAATTCCCAAAAATTCCCACAAAATTCCCAAAAATTTCACAAAAAACTCCCCTAAATTCCCCCAAAAACTGCTCCAAAATTCCAGCAAAATTTCCCAAATTTTTGTAATTTTGGGGGGAATTTTTGGGATTATTTTTGGGTGATTTTTTTGTAATTTTTGGGATTATTTTTAGGTGTTTTTTGGGTAGTCTTTTGGATTATTTTTGGGATATTTTGGGGAGGTTTTTGGGGGTTTTTAGGTGTTTTTTGGGTTATTTTTGGGATTATTTTTTGGGATTATTTTGAGGTGGGTTTTGGGTGTTTTCAGAATTTTTCTGGGGTGATTTTTTGGGGGATTTTATGGGATTATTTTGGGGGTGATTTTTGGGGTATTTTGGCGCATTTTTGGGATTACTTTAGGTGGTTTTTTTGGTATTTTGGGGGGTATTTCTTGGGTGATTTTTGGGTATTTTTGGGATGATGTTTGGGGTATTTTCAGGTGGTTTTTGGGATTATTTTTAGGTATTTTTGGGGTATGTTTGGTGTTATTTTTGGGGTATTTTTGGGGTATTTTTAGGTGGTTTTTGGGATTGGATTTGGGTGGTTTGAGGGAAGTTTTTTTGGTATTTTTGTGATGATTTCTGGATATTTATGGGATTATTTTGGGGGTATTTTTCGGGGTTTTTTAGGTGGTTTTTGGGGTCTTTTTGGGATTATTTTGGGGATTATTTTTAGGGTCTTTTGGGGATTATTTTTGGGGTATATTTTGGGTGGGTTTTAGCTTTTTGTTGGATTATTTTTGGGGTTTTTTTTGCTATTTTTGGGGTATTTTTCGGGTATTTTAGGCTTTTTTGGGGGGTATTTTTGAGATTACTTTTGAGATTATTTCTGGGATGTTTCCAGGGATTTTTGGGGTATTTTTGGGATTATTTTTGGGGTATTTTCGGGGTATTTTGGGGGTGTTTTTGGGGTATTTTCAGGGTATTTTTGGGATTTTTTTGGGGTATTTTCAGGGTATTTCTGCCCCTGCCCCTCCCCCAGGCCCCCTCCGCCTCCTGGCCCTGGGGGGCGTGGCCGCCCTGGCCTGGCTGGCGGTGACGTCACTGCTGGGCCCGCCCCGAGCCCCGCCCCCTTTGCTGAGGCTGCTGCGGGGTGAGTGGGGGAGGGGTTTAAAAAGGAGGAGGGGCTAAAGAGGGAGGGGCTAATGGGGGCAAAAAGGGGAGGGGCTAAAGAGGGAGGGGCAAAGGGGGAGGGGAAAAGGGGAGGGGCAAAAAGGGGAAGGGAAAAGGGGGAGGGGCAAAAAGGGGGGAGGGGAAAAGGGGGAGGGGCAAAAAGGGGGGAGGGGCTAAAATGGGAGGGGCAAAAAGGGGGAAGGGAAAAGGGGGAGGGGCAAAAAGGGAGGGGGAAAAGGGGAGGGGCTAAAAGGGGGCATGGGCAAAGGGGGAGGGGCTAAAAGGGGAGGGGCAAAAAAGGGAGGGATTAAGGGGGAGGGGTCAAAGGGTTAGGGGCAATGGGGGAGGGGCAAAAAGGAGGAGGGGAAGGGAAGGGGCAAAAAGAGGTGGGGCAAAATGGGGAGGGGCTAAAAGGGGGAGGGGCCAAAAGAGAGGGGCAAATGGGGGAGGGGCAATGGGGGAGGGACAAATGCAGGGGAAGGGGCAAAGGGGGGGAGGGGAAAGGGGGAGGGGCAAATGAAGAGGGGAAAAGGGGAGGGGCTTAAAGGGGGAGGGGCATAAACGGGGGGAGGGGCGACATGGGGAACCCCAAAATTCAATTGGGGAAGGGGCTGATGTGTTTTAAGCCCCGCCCCCTCTCCCCTCCCCCCCTCAGGTGATGAGAACCCCAACACGGCAGGTGAGGGGGAGGGGCGAGGGTGGGGGAGGGGCGGGCTTGAAAGGGGGAGGGGCCAATTGGGGGAGGAGCCAATGAAATGGAGGAGGAGCAAAAAAATGGGGGAGGGGTTCAGTAAAAGGGGGGAGGGGTAATTAAAATGGGGAGGGGCTAATTAAATTGGGGAGGGGTCAAATAAAATGTGGGAGGGGCCAAAATTGGGGGTGGGGTCAGTTAAATTCGGGGAGGGGCATTTGGGTGGTGGAGGGGGATAATTAAACTGGGATGGGGTAATTAAATTGGGGGAGGAGCCAGATAAATTTGGAATTAATTAATTTAATTGGGGGAGGGGTCAAATTAAATTGGGGGAGGGGCCAATTAAGTGGAGGGGGCATAGGAAGGGGTAATTAAATCAGGAATAAGCCAATTAAATTGGGATGGGGGCTAATTAATGAGAGAGGGGCTGATTAAATTGGGGGAGCGGGCAAATAATTGGGGGAAGGGCCAATTAAATTGGGGAGGGGCTAATTAAATTGAGGGAGGGTCTAATTAAATCAGCAAGAAGCCAATTAAATTGGGGGAGGGGTTAATTAAATGGGGGAGGGGCCAAAATTGGTGGAGGGGTTACAAATTAAATTGGGGAGAGGTCAATTAAATTGGGGGAGGGGCTAATTAAATGGGGGAGGAGCCAATTTAAATGGGGAGGGCCCAATTAAATTGGGGAGGGGCTAATTAAATCAGCAAGAAGCCAATTAAATTGGGGGAGTGATTAATTAAATGGGGGAGGGGCTAATTAAATGGGGGAGGAGCCAATGAAGAGGGGAGGGCCTAATTTGTTGGGGGAGGGGCCAAATAAATTGGGGGAGGGGCTAATTAAATGGGGGAGGAGCCAATTTAAATGGGGAGGGCCCAATTAAATTGGGGGAGGGGCTAATTAAATCAGCAAGAAGCCAATTAAATTGGAGGAGTGGTTAATTAAATGGGGGGAGGGGCTAATTAAATGGGGGAGGAGCCAATGAAGAGGGAAGGGCCTAATTTGGTGGGGGAGGAGCCAAATAAATTGGGGGAGGGGCCAAAAATTGTGGGATTTTTTTGGTCACGGTGGGGGAGGGGCCGATCCAAATTCGGCCATTTTGGGGGTCAGGGTGGGGGAGGGGCGCTCCGGGTTTTTTTGGGGGGGGTCCCTCTGACCCCGCCCCTCCCCCCCACCCCCCCCTTTCAGCGCCCCGCCCCCCCCGGTTCAAGTGCGGCCTCCCCCGGCCCTGCCCCCCCCGGCACTTCGCCTTCCGCCTGCTGAGCGGGGCCGCGAACGTGGTGGGACCGCGGATCTGCCTGGAGGGGAGAGAGTGAGAGAGAAACAGGGGGCGGGGCTAATGGGTGTGGGAGGGGCTAAAGGGTGGGGGTGGGACCGAGGATCTGCCTGGAGGGGAGAGAGTCAGAGACAGGGGGCGGGGCTAATGGGGAGGGGAAGGGGCTAAAGGGTGGGGGTGGGACCGCGGATCTGCCTGGAGGGGAGAGAGTGAGAGCGAAACAGAGGGCGGGGCTAATGGCGAGGGGGCGGGGCTAAAGGGAAAGTGGGAGGGGCTAAAATGGGACCGCGGATCTGCCTGGAGGGGAGAGAGTGAGAGAGGGATGGGGGCGGGGCTAATGGGGAGGGGGAGTGGCTAAAGTGAAAGGGGGAGAGGCTAAAATGGGACCACGGATCTGCCTGGAGGGGAGAGAGTGAGAGAGGGACAGGGGGCGGGGCTAACGGGTGTGGGCGGGGCTAAAGGGTGGGAGTGGGACCGCGGATCTGCCTGGAGGGGAGAGAGTGAGAGACAGGGACAGGGGGCGGGGCTAATGGGGAGGGGGCGGGGCTAAAGGGTGGGAGTGGGACCGAGAATCTGCCTGGAGGGGAGAGAGTGAGAGAGGGACAGGGGGCGGGGCTAATGGGTGTGGGCGGGGCTAAAGGGTGGGAGTGGGACCGCGGATCTGCCTGGAGGGGAGAGAGTGAGAGAGGGACAGGGGGCGGGGCTAATGGCGAGGGGGAGGGGCTAAAGGGTAGGGGTGGGACCGCGGATCTGCCTGGAGGGGAGAGAGTGAGAGAGTGACAGGGGGCGGGGCTAATGGGGAGGGGGCGGGGCTACAATGGGGCCCAGGATCTGCCTGGAGGGGAGAGAGTGAGAGAGGGACAGGGGGCGGGGCTAATGGGGAGGGGGCCGGGCTAAAGGGTGTGGTGGGACCGCGGATCTGCCTGGAGGGGAGAGAGTGAGAGACTGGGGGCGGGGCTAATGGGGAGGGGGCGGGGCTATAGAATGGGGGTGGGACCGCGGATCTGCCTGGAGGGGAGAGAGTGAGAGAGGGACGGGGGGCGGGGCTAATGGCGAGGGGGCGGGGCTATAGAATGGGTGTGGGACCGCGGATCTGCCTGGAGGGGAGAGAGTGAGACAGGGGGCAGGGCTAATGGGGAGGGGGCGGGGCTAAAGGGGAAGGGGGAGGGGCTTTGAGAGTGGGGGAGGGGTTAAAATGGGACCGCAGATCTGCCTGGAGGGGAGAGAGTGAGAGAGGGACAGGGGGCGGGGCTAATGGGGAGGGGGCGGGGCTACAATGGGGCCCAGGATCTGCCTGGAGGGGAGAGAGTGAGAGAGGGACGGGGGCGGGGCTAATGGGGAGGGGGCGGGGCTAATGGGGAGGGGGAGGGGCTAAAATGGGACCCATGATCTGCCTGGAGGGGAGAGTGAGAGACAGGGGGCGGGGCTAATGGGGAGGGGGCGGGGCTACAATGGGGCCCAGGATCTGCCTGGAGGGGAGAGAGTGAGAGAGAGATGGGGGGCGGGGCTAATGGGGAGGGGGCGGGGCTAAATGGAAAGGGGGAGGGGCTGTGAGAATGGGGGTGGGACCGAGAATCTGCCTGGAGGGGAGAGAGTGAGAGAGGGACAGGGGGCGGGGCTATAGGGTGGGGGTGGGACCGCGGATCTGCCTGGAGGGGAGAGAGTGAGAGAGAGACAGGGGCGGGGCTTATTGGGGGAGGGGCTTAATGGGGAGGGGCTAAAGGGAAAGGGGGAGGGGCTGTGAGAATGGGGGTGGGACCGAGAATCTGCCTGGAGGGGACAGAGTGAGAGAGGGAAATGGGGAGGGGCTTAATGGGAGGGGGCGGGGCTAAAAAGGGACCCAGGATCTGCCTGGAGAGGAGAGAGTGAGGGGGGCGGGGCTAAAGGGAAAGGGGGAGGGGCTTAATGGGTGGGGGAGGGGCTAAAGGTGGGACCCAGGATCTGGCTCGAGGGGAGAGAGGGGGCGGGGCTAAAGGAAAGGGGGAGGGGCTACAGGGGATGGGGAGGGGCTTTGCGCAGGGGGGTGCCATGGAGGATCTGCCTGGAGAGGAGAGAGTGAGAGGAGAAATGGGGGCGGGGCTAAAGGGAAAGGGGGAGGGGTTTGTTGGGTGGATGGGGGAGGGGCTTGGGAAGGGAGGGGTCGATAAGGGGTGGGGGAGGGGCCACGGGGATAACTGACCTTGGCCACGCCCCCTTTCCCCTCCCCCCCCCTCCCCCCCAGGTTGATGAGCAGCGTCAAGAACAACGTGGGGAGGGGCCTGAACATCGCCCTGGTCAACGGTGGGGGAGGGGCTGAACGGGGTGGGGGAGGGGCCTAATGGGGGGCGGGGTTATTTGGAGTGGGGGTGGGGCTTAATTGAGTGGGGGAGGGGCTAATTGGGATGGGGCTGAAAGGAGGGAAGGGGAGGGGTTAATCAGGGGAGGGAGGAGCAGAACAGGAAGGGGGAGGGGCTTAATGGGATGGGAAGGGGAGGGGTCAGTTGGGGTGGGGGGAGGGGAAAAGGAGAGGAGGGGGAGGGGCAATTTGGGATGGGGGAGGGGCAAAACAAGAGGGGATAGGGTGGAGCCAAATGGGGGAGGGGTGAATTAAATTGGGGGAGGGGCCAAAAACTGAGGGAGGGGCAAATTAAATTGGGGGAGGGGCAAATTAAATTGGGGGAGGGGCTAATTACATTGAGAGAGGGGCAAATTAAATTGGGGGAGGGGTCAATTAAATGGGGGGGTTAAATAGGGGAGGAGCTAATTGGGGGAGGGGCAAGAAATTGGGGGAAAGGGCCAAATATATGGGGAGGAGCAAATTAAATTGGGGGAGGAGCCAAAAATTGGGGGAGGGTGAAATTGGATGGGGGAGGGGCCACTTTGGTGGGGGAGGGGCAAATTCAACTGAGGGAGGGGCCAATTAAATGGAGGAGGGGCCAATTAAATGGGGAGGGGCCAATTAAATCAGGGTGAGCTAATTAATAGGGGAGGGGCTAAACCCAGTCAGGGCAGGAGCCAATGGCAATGGAGGGGGCGGGGCTAATTTAAGCCCCTCCCCCCCCAGGGGTCAGCGGGGAGCTGATCGCGGCCCAGGCCTTCGACATGTGGGCGGGGGGTGAGTGAGAGACCCCGCCCCCACCCTCCCACTGGCCCCGCCCCCACCTCGCTGACCCCTCCCACTCCCTCCCATGCTCCTCCCTCTTCCCCACCCCACCCCATTGGCCCCGCCCCCACCCTCTCATTAGCCCCGCCCCACCTCATTGTCCCCTCCCCCATCCATTGACCCAACCCCCACCCCACTGACTCCGCCCCCACCCTCCATTGACCCTGCCCCACCTCACTGACCCCTCCCACTCCCTCCCATGCTCCTCCCCCTTCCCCTCCCCCACCCCATTGACCCCGCCCCCACCCTCCCATTGGCCCCTCCTCACCTCATTGGCCCTCCCCATCCATTGACCCAACCTCCACCCCACTGACCCCAGCCTCCATTGGCCCCTCCCCCCACCGCACTGACCCCTCCCACTCCCTCACATGCTCCTTCCCCTTCCCCTCCCCCACGCCATTGACCCCGCCCCCACCCTCCATTGACTCCGCCCCACCCTCCAATTGGACCCGCCCCCACCCTCCTATTGGCCTCTCCCCACCTCATTGGCTCCTCCCCCATCCATTGACCCAACCCCCACCCCACTGACCCCGCCCCCACCTCACTGACCCCTCCCACTCTCTCCTATGCTCCTCCCCCACACCATTGGCCCCGCCCCCAGCCTCTCATGGTCCCCTCCCCACCTCATTGGCCCCTCCCCCACCTCACTGACCCCTCCCACTCCCTCTCATGCTCCTCCCCCTTCCCCTCCCCCACCTCACTGACCCCGCCCCCACCCTCCCATTAGCCCCTCCCCACCCCATTGGCCCCTCCCTCACCCTAATTGACCCCTCCCCCATCCCATTGACCCAACCCCACCCCACCGACCCCGCACCACACTCCATTGGCCCCGCCCCCACCCCACTGACCCCTCCCACTCTCTCCCATGCTCCTCCCCCTTCCCCTCCCCCACGCCATTGACCCCGCCCCCACCCTCCATTGACTCCGCCCCACCCTCCTATTGTCCCCTCCCCACCTCATTGGCCCCTCCCCCATCCATTGACCCAACCCCCACCCCACTGACCCCACCCCCACCCCACTGACCCCTCCCACTCCCTCCATGCTCCTCCCACTTCCCCACCCCCAACCCATTTGCCCTGCCCCCACCTTCCATGGCCCCGCCCCCACCTTCCATTGACTCCGCCCCCACTCTCCCATTGGCCCCTCCCCCACCTCACTGACCCCTCCCACTCCCTCCCATACTCCTCCTCCTTCCCCTCCCCCACCCCATTGACCCCGCCTCCACCCTCCATTGACTCCGCCCCACCCTCCAATTGGCCCCGCCCCCACCCTCTCATTGTCCCCTCCCCCCATTGGCCCCTCCCCCATCCATTGACCCAACCCCCATCCCATTGACTCCACCCCCACCCTCCCATTGGCCCCACCCCCACCCCACTGACCCCTCCCACTCTCTCCTATGCTCCTCCCCCTTCCCCTCCCCCACCCTATTGACCCCGCCCCCACCCTCTCATTAGCCCCGCCCCCACCCTCTCATTGTGTCCTCCCCACCTCATTGGCCCCTCCCCATCCCATTGACCCAACCCCCACCCCACTGACCCCGCCCCCACCCTCCATTGACCTCGCCCCCACCTCGCTGACCCCTCCCACTCTCTATGCTCCTCCCCCTTCCCCACCCCCACCCCATTGACCCCGCCCCCACCCTCCATTGGCCCCTCCTCACCTCATTGGCTCCTCCCCCATCCATTGACCCAACCCCACCCCACTGACCCCGCCCCCACCTCACTGACCGCTCCCACTCTCTCCTATGCTCCTCCCCCACACCATTGGCCCCGCCCCCAGCCTCTCATTGTCCCCTCCCACCTCATTGGCCCCTCCCCCATCCCACTGACCCCGCCCCCACCCTGATTGGCCCCTCCCCCACCTCGCTGACCCCTCCCACTCCCTCGCATGCTCCTCCCCCTTCCCCTCCCCCACTCCTCATTTGGAGCTGAATTTTCCCCATTTTTGTGCTGATTTTTGAGCTGAATTTCCCCATTTTTGGCCGGATTTTTGAGACGTTTTCCCCCAATTTTTGTGCTGATTTTTGAGTCGGTTCTTCCCCATTTTTTTGCTGATTTCTATGCTCATTTTCCCTATTTTTGTGCTGATTTTTGGGCTGATTTTTTTGCTCTTTTTTCCCCATTTTTGGGCTGAATTTCCCCATTTTGTACTGATTTCTGGGCTGTTTTTTCCCCATTTTTGTGCTGAATTTCCCCATTTTTGAGCAGTTTTTTCCCCATTTTTGCGCTGATTTTCCCCCATTTCTTTGAGCAGTTTTTTTTCCCCTTTTTTTCTGATGTTTTTTGCTCTTTTTTTCCCCATTTCTGTGCTGAATTTCCCCGTTTTTGTGCTGATTTTTGGTCTGTTTTTTCCCAATTTTTGTGCTGATTTTTTTGTGCTGAATTTCCCCATTTTTGTGCTGATTTCTGTGTTGTTTTTTCTCCATTTTTTGGCTGATTTTGAGTAGCTTTTCCCCCGGTTTTGTGCTGATTTCTGTGCTCTTTTTTCCCCCTTTTTTGGCTGAAGTCCCCATTTTTGGCCTGATTTTTGGCCGGATTTTTGAGCCCTTTTCCCCCCATTTTTATGCTGATTTTTTTCTCTTTTTTCCCCATTTTTGTGGTGAATTTCCCCATTTTTTTGCTGATTTTTTGTGCTGAATTTCCCCATTTCTGTGCTGAATTTCCCCCATTTTTGGAGCAGTTTTTTCCCCATTTTTGTGCTGATTTCTGAAATGTTTTTTCCCCATTTCATGCTCATTTTCAGGCTGAATTTCCCCATTTTTTTGCTGATGTTTTTACAGTTTTTTCCATTTTTGTGCTGATTTCTGAGCTGTTTCCCCCCCCATTTTTGTGCTGAATTTCCCCATTTTTGGGTTGATTTCTGGGCTGAATTTCCCCCTTTTTGTGCTGATTTTTGAGCCGTTTTTTCCCTATTTTTGTGCTGATTTTTTTGCTCTTTTTTCCCCATTTCTGTGCTGATTTCCCCATTTTTGTGCTGATTTTCAGGCTGAATTTCCCCATTTTTTTGCTGATTTTTTGCTCTTTTTTCCCCACTTTTGTGCTGATTTTTGTGCTGTTTTTTGAGCCGGTTTTTGCCCATTTTTGTGCTGATTTCTGAGCTGTTTTCCCCCCATTTTTGTGCTGATTTTTGTGCTGAATTTCCCCATTTTTGTGCTGATTTGCCCCATTTTTGTGCTGAATTTCCCCATTTTTTTGCTGATTTTTTGCTCTTTTTCCCAATTTTTGTGCTGATTTTGTGCTGTGTTTTGAGCTGGTTTTTGCCCATTTTTTTGCTGATTTTTTGTGCTGAATTTCCCTATTTCTGTGCTGATTTTCCCCATTTCTGTGCTGATTTCTGAGCCGTTTTTTCCCCATTTTTGTGCTGATTTTTGGCTGTTTTTTGAGCCAATTTTTGCCCATTTTTTTGCTGATTTTTTGTGCTGAATTTCCCTATTTCTGTGCTGAATTTTCCCATTTCTGTGCTGAATTTCCCCATTATTTCTGTGCTGAATTTCCCCATTTTTGTACTGAATTTCCCCATTTTTGTGCTGATTTCGGAGCCGTTTTTTCCCCATTTCTGTGCTGATTTTTGTGCTGATTTTTGAGCCAATTTTTGCCCATTTTTATGCTGATTTTTTGTGCTGAATTTCCCCATTTTTGTGCTGAATTTCCTCCCATTTCTGTGCTGATTTCCCCATTTTTTTGCTGATTTTTGGGCTGAATTTCCCCATTTTTGTGCTGATTTCTGAACTGGTTTTTCCCCATTTTTGTGCTGAATTTCCCCATTTTTGAGCAGTCTTTTCCCCATTTTTGTGCTGATTTTTGGGGCTGATTTTCCCCATTTTTGTGCTGATTTTTGTGCTGATTTTTGAGCCGGTTTTTGCCAATTTTTTTGCTGATTTCTGAGCTGTTTTCCCCCATTTTTGTGCTGAATTTTGTGCTGAATTTCCCCATTTTTTTGTTGATTTTTTTACTCTTTTTTCCCCATTTTTGTGCTGAATTTCCCAATTTTTGTGCTGATTTTCCCCATTTTTTTGCTGATTTTTGTGCTGATTTTCCCCATTTCTGTGCTGATTTCCCCATTTTTGTGCTGATTTTTGTGCTGTTTTTGAGCCGTTTTTTCCCCATTTTTGTGCTGATTTTTTGTGCTGAATTTCCCCATTTCTGTGCTGAATTTCCCCATTTTTGGAGCAGTTTTTTCCCCATTTCTGTGCTGATTTCCCCATTTTTGTGCTGATTTTTGGGTTGAATTTCCCCATTTTTGTGCTGGTTTTTTTGCTCTGTTTTCCCCCATTTCTGTGCTGATTTCTCCACTTTTGTGCTGATTTTTTGAGCTGAATTTCCCCATTTTTGTGCTGATTTTTGCTCTTTTTTCCCCATTTTTGTGCTGATTTTTGTGCTGAATTTCCCCATTTTTGTGCTGATTTCGGAGCCGTTTTTTCCCCATTTTTTTGCTGATTTTTGTGCTGATTTTTTCCCCAGTTTTTGTGCTGAATTTCCCCATTTTTATGCTGATTTTCCCCATTTTTGGGTTGATTTCTGAGCTGTTTTTTCCCCATTTTTGTGCTGATTTTTGTGCTGAATTTCCCCATTTTTGTGCTGATTTTTTTTGCTCTTTTTTCCCTATTTCTGTGCTGAATTTCCCCCATTTTTGGAGCAGTTTTTTCCCCATTTCTGTGCTGATTTCCCCATTTTCATGCTGATTTTCGGGCTGAATTTCCCCATTTTTTTGCTGATTTTTTTTGCTCTTTTTTCCCCATTTCTGTGCTGATTTTTGTGCTGATTTTTGAGCCGGTTTTTGCCCATTTTTTTTGCTGATTTTTTGCTCTTTTTTTCCCCATTTTGTGCTGATTTTTTGTGCTGAATTTCCCCATTTTTGGGTTGATTTTTTGTGCTGAATTTCCCCCATTTTTGTGCTGAATTTCCCCCATTTTTGGAGCAGTTTTTCCCCATTTCTGTGCTGAATTTCCCCATTTCTGTGCTGATTTTTGTGCTCATTTTTGAGCCAATTTTTGCCCATTTTTTTTGCTGATTTTTTGTGCTGAATTTCCCCATTTCTGTGCTGAATTTCCCCCATTTTTGGAGCAGTTTTTTCCCCATTTCTGTGCTGATTTCCCCATTTTTGTGCTGATTTTTTGCTTCTTTTTTCCCTATTTTTGTGCTGATTTTTTGCTCTTTTTTCCCCATTTCTGTGCTGATTTCGGAGCCGTATTTTCCCCATTTTTGTGCTGATTTTTGTGCTGTTTTTTGAGCCGGTTTTTGCCCATTTTTGTGCTGATTTTTGTGCTGATTTTTGTGCTGAATTTCCCCCATTTTTGGAGCAGTTTTTTCCCCATTTCTGTGCTGAATTTCCCCATTTTTGTGCTGATTTCCCCCATTTTTGGAGCAGTTTTTTCCCCATTTCTGTGCTGAATTTCCCCATTTTGGAGCAGTTTTTCCCCCATTTCTGTGCTGAATTTCCCCATTTCTGTGCTGAATTTCCCCCATTTCTGTGCTGATTTTTTGTGCTGAATTTCCCCATTTTTTTGCTGATTTTTTGTGCTGATTTTCCCCATTTTTGTGCTGATTTTTGTGCTGATTTTTGAGCCGATTTTCCCCCATTTTTGTGCTGATTTTTTTGCTCTTTTTCCCCCATTTCTGTGCTGAATTTCCCCCATTTTTGGAGCAGTTTTTTCCCCATTATTTTTGTGCTGATTTCCCCATTTCTGTGCTGAATTTCCCATTATTTCTGTGCTGATTTCCCCATTTCTGTGCTGATTTTCCCCATTATTTCTGTGCTGATTCCCCATTATTCCCCAGACGTGGAGGAGCTCCTGCGTTTCCTGCGGCCGCTCCACGAGGGCACCCTGGTGCTCGTGGCCTCCTACGACGACCCCGCCACCAAGTGAGGGCTGGGGGGGCTGGGGGGTTTTTTGGGGGGGATTTGGGGGGCCCTGGGGGGTCCTGGGGGGGATTTGGGGTCAGCTGGGGGAATTTGGGGGGTCCCAGAGGGAATTTGGGGGGATTTGAGGGGTCCTGAGTGGATTTTGGGGGGGATTTGAGGGGTCCTGGGGTGCATTTGGGGGTCCTTGAGGAGGCTTGAGGGGGTCCCAGAGGGATTTGGGGTTCCTGAGGGGTCCTCGGGGGGATTTGGGGCTTAACTGGGGAGAATTTGGGGGTCCCTGAGAGAATTTGGGGGGGTCCTGGGTGGTATTTGGGGGAGTTTGGGGGGGTCCTGGGGGAGGTTGGGGGGTCCCAGAGGGAATTTGGGGGGGATCTGGGGGGTCCTGGGTGGGATTTTGGGAGTTCTGGGGAGGATTTGGGGGAGTTTGGGAGGTCCTGGGGGGGATTTGGGGGTCCTAGAGGAGATTTGAGGGGTCCAAGAGGGGATTTGGGGGTTCCTGAGGGGTCCTGGGTTGGATTTGGGGGGTTCTGGGGAGGATTTGGGGGAGTTTGGGGGGTCTTGGGTGGGATTTGGGGGGTTCTGGGGAGGATTTGGGGGGATTTTGGGGTGTCCCAGAGGGAATCTGGGAGGTCCTGAGTGGATTTGGGGGAGTTTTGGGGGTCCCAGAGGGGATTTGGGTGTTCCTGAGGGGTCCTGGGGGGGATTTGGGGCTTAATTGGGGGGAATTTGGGGGGTCCCAGAGGGATTTTGGGGTTCCTGGGTGGGATTTGGGGCAGTTTGGGGGGTTCTGGGTTGGATTTGGGAGTTCTGGGGAGGATTTGGGGGAGTTTGGGGGGTCCTGAGGGGATTTGGGGGGTCCTGGGGGGGTTTGGGGGGTCCCAGAGGAAATTTAGTGGGTCCAAGAGGGAATTTGGGGGGTCCTGGGGGGGATTTGGGGTCCCCTGTGGGGATAATGGGGGGTCCTGGGGGGGCTCGGGGGGTCCCAGAGGAAATTTGGGGGGGATTTGAGGGGTCCTGAGGGGATCTGGGGGGGGAATTGGGGATTTTGGGGGGGTCCCAGAGGGAATTTGGGGGGTCTGGGTGGGATTTGGGGGGTCCTGGGGGGGTTCGGGGGTCCTGGGAGGGGATTTGGGGTCCCCTGTGGGGATTATGGGGGGTCCTGAGGGGGGCTCGGGGTCTCAGAGGGATTTTGGGGGGGATTTGAGGGATCCTGAGGGGATTTGGGGGGTCCTGGGTGGGATTTTGGGAGTTCTGGGAGGATTTGGGGGAGTTTGGGGGGTCCTGGGGGGGCTTTGGGGGGTCCCAGAGGAAATTTAGGGGGTCCCAGAGGGAATCTGGGGGGGATTTGAGGGGTCCTGAGGGGATCTGGGGGGGGAATTGGGGATTTTGGGGATCCAGAGGGGATTTGGGGGTTCCTGGGGGTCCTGGGTGGGATTTGGGGGAGTTTGGGGGAGTTTGGGGGGTCCTGGGTGGGATTTGGGGCTCCTAGAGGGAGATTTGAGGGGGTCCCAGAGGGGTTTTGGGGTCCCCTGGGGTATTTGGGGTTCCTGGGGGTCCTGGGGGGGATTTGGGGTCAGCTGGGGGAGTTTGGGGGGTCCTGGGGGGATTTGAGGGGTCCTGAGGGGATCTGGGGGTAAATTGGGGATTTTGGGGGGGTCCCAGAGGGAACTTGGGGGGTTCTGTGTGGGATTTGGGGGGAGTTTGGGGGGTCCTGGGGGGGTTCGTGGGTCCTGGGGGGGATTTGGGGTCCCCTGTGGGGATAATGGGGGGTCCTGGGGGGGGTTGGGGGATCCCAGAGGGAATTTGCGGCGGATTTGAGGGGTCCTGGGGGGGATCTGGGGGGAAATTGGGGATTTTGGGGGGGTCCCAGAGGGAATCTGGGGGGTCCTGAGTGGATTTGGGGGTCCTTGAGGAGATTCGAGGGGGTCCCAGAGGGGTTTGGGGGTTCCTGGGGGGGTCCTGGGGGGGATTTGGGGTCCCCTCGGGAGTTTGGGGGAAAATTGGGGAGATTTTGGGGGGTCCCAGAGGGGGTTTAGGAGGTCCTGGGTGGGATTTGGGGGAGTTTTGGGGGGTCCTGAGTGGACTTTGGGGGGGATTTCAGGGGTCCTGGGTGGGATCTGGGGGGGTCCTAGAGGAGATTTGAGGGGGTCCCAGAGGGGATTTGGAGCAGGTTTGGGGGTCCCCAGGGGGGATTGGGGGGGATTTGGGGTCCCCTGGGGTGGATTTTGGGGGGTCCCAGAGGAAATTTAGGGGGTCCCCAGAGGGGATTTGGGGGGGATTTGAGGGGTCCTGGGTGGGATCTGGGGGGTCCTGAGGGGATCTGGGGGGGGGAATTGGGGACTTTGGGGGATCCCAGAGGGGATTTGGGGGGTCCTGGTGGGATTTGGGGGAGTTTGGGGGGTCCTGGGTGGGATTTGGGGGTCCTTGAGGAGATTTTGAGGGGGTCCCAGAGGGGATTTGGGGCAGGTTTGGGGGTCCCAGGGGGGGACTGGGGGGGATTTGGGGTCCCCTGGGGGGTTTTGGGGGGTCCTGGGGAGGATTTGAGGAGATTTTGGGGGACCCCAGAGGGATTTTGGGGGTTCCTGGGTGGGATTTGGGGGAGTTTGGAGGGTCCTGGGGGGGATTTGGGGGTCCTAGAGGAGATTTGAGGGGGTCCCAGAGGGGATTTGGGGTTCCTGAGGGGTCCTGGGTGGGATTTTGGGGGTCCTGGGGAGGATTTGGGGGAGTTTGGGGGGTCTTGAGTGGGATTTGGGGGGTTCTGGGAGGATTTGGGGGCATTTTGGGGTGTCCCAGAGGGATTTTGGGGGTCCTGGGTTGGATTTGGGGTCAGCTGGGGGGATTTGGGGGGTCCCAGAGGGAATTTGGGGGGGGATTTGAGGGGTCCTGGGTGGGATCTGGGGGGTCCTGAGGGGATTTGGGGGGTCCTGGGTGGGATTTTGAGAGTTCTGGGGAGGATTTGGGGAGTTTGGGGGGTCCTGGGGGGGTTTGGGGGTCCCAGAGGAAATTTAGGGGGTCCAAGAGGGAATTTGGGGGGATTTGAGGGGTCCTGGGTGGGGATTTGGGGGTCCTAGAGGAGATTTGAGGGGGTCCCAGAGGGGTTTTGGGGTCCCCTGGGGGATTTGGGGGTTCCTGGGGGGTCCTGGGGGGGATTTGGGATCCCCTGTGGGGATAATGGGGGGTCCTGGGGGGGTTTGGGGGTCCCAGAGGGAATTTGGAGGATTTTGGGGGGTCCTGAGGGGATTTGGGGGGTCCTGGGTGGGATTTGGGTCCCCTGGGGTGGATTTGGGGGTCCTTGAGGAGATTTGAGGGGGTCCCAGAGGGATTTGGGCAGGTTTGGGGGTCCCAGGGGGGATTGGGGGGATTTGGGGTCCTAGAGGAGATTTGAGGGGTCCCAGAGGGGATTTGGGGGTTCCTGAGGGGTCCTGGGTGGGATCTGGGGGGTTCTGGGGAGGATTTGGGGGAATTTTGGGGGGTCCCAGAGGGAATTTGGGGGGTCCTGGGTGGATTTGGGGGAGTTTGGGGGGTCCTGTGTGGATTTGGGGGTCCTTGAGGAGATTTGAGGGGGTCCCAGAGGGGTTTTGGGGTCCCCTAGGGATTTGGGGTTCCTGGGGGGTCCTGGGGGGGGAATTTGGGGTCAGCTGGGGAATTTGGGGGGTCCCAGAGGGAATTTGGGGGGTCCTGGTGGGATTTGGGGTCCTAGAAGAGATTTGAGAGGGTCCCAGAGGGGTTTTGGGTTCCTGAGGGGTCCTGGGGGGGATTTGGGGTCCCCTCGGGAGTTTGGGGTAAATTGGGGAGATTTTGGGAGGTCCCAGAGTGGATTTGGGGGGTCCTGGGTGGGATTTGGAGCAGGTTTGGGGGTCCCAGGGAGGATTGGGGGGGATTTGGGGTCCCTGAGGGAATCTGGGGGGTCCTGGGTGGGATTTGGGGGGTCCTGGGTGGGATTTGGGGGTTAATTGGGGATTTTGGGGGGTCCCAGAGGGGATTTTGGGGGGGTCCCGGAGATCCCTGAGGGGGATTTGGGGGTTTGAGGTCCTGGATTGAATTTGGGGCAGTTTTGGGGTGCCCTGGGGAGAATTTGGGGTTCCTGGGGGGATTTTTGGGGTTTTTTCCATCCCATTTTTTGGGATATTTTGGGGATTTTTCTCCCCATTTTTGGGATTTTTGCCTCCCATTTTTGGGGTGATTTCTCCCATTTTGGGGGTTTTTAATCCCATTTTTTGGGGTTTTTTAATCCCATTTTTGGGTTTTCCCTCTCATTTTTAGGGGCTTTTCTTCCCAATTTTTGGGGTTCTTTCCTTCTCATTTTTGGGGTTTTTTCCATCCCATTTTTTGGGATATTTTGGGGATTTTTCTCCCCCATTTTGGGGATTTTTCCTCCCATTTTTGTGGCTTTTCTCCCCCACTTTTGTGAATTTTTCCTCCAATTTTTTGGGATTTCTTTGGGGTTTTTCCTCTAAATTTTGGGGCAATTTCTCCCAGTTTTGGGCTTCTTTTCTCCTCATTTTTGGGGCTTTTTTTCTCCCATTTTGGGCTTTTTACTCTCATTTTTGGGTCTTGTCCTCCCATGGTTTGGGATATTTTAGGGGATTTTTTTCTCCCCATTTTTGGGGCGATTTCTCCAATTTTTTGGGATTTCTTTGGGGTTTTTCCTCCCAGTTTTGGGATTTTTGCCTCCCATTTTTTGGGCGATTTCTCCCAATTTTGGGTTTTTTTTCCTCCCAATTTTGGGCTTTTTTAATCCAAATTTTGGGCTTTTTCCTCCCCATTTTTTTAGGATAATTTTCTCCCAATTTTTTGGCTGTTTTTAATCCCAATTTTTGGCTGTTTTTAACCCCATTTTTTGTGTTTTTAATCCCAATTTTTGGCTGTTTTTAACCCCATTTTTTGTGTTTTTAACCCCAATTTTTGCTGGTTTTAATCCCATTTTTTTGTGTTTTTAATCCCAATTTTTTGTGTTTTTAACCCCATTTTTGTCCCATTTTGTGTTTTTAATCCCAATTTTTTGTGTTTTTAACCCCATTTTTGTCCCCCAGGCTGACGGACGAGAGCCGCTGCATTTTCAGGGTTCCTGATGGGATTTTTGGGGTTTTTTCCATCCCATTTTTTGGGATATTTTGGGGATTTTTCTCCCCATTTTTGTGGCTTTTCTCCCCCATTTTTGTGAATTTTTCCTCCAGTTTTTTGGGATTTCTTCGGGGTTTTTCCTCTAAACTTTGGGGCAATTTCTCCCATTTTTAGGGTTCTTTTCTCCTCATTTTTAGGGCTTTTTACTCTGATTTTTGGGGTTTTGTCCTCCCATGGTTTGGGATATTTTAGGGGGTTTTTTCTCCCCATTTTTAGGGTTTTCCCTCCTCATTTTTGGGGCGATTTCTCCCATTTTTGGTTTTGTTTTTCATCCCATTTTTTGGGGTTTCTTTGGGCTTTTTTCCTCCCCATTTTTTAGGATGATTTCTCCCAATTTTTGGCTGGTTTTAACCCCGTTTTTTGTGTTTTTAACCCCATTTTTTGTGGTTTTAATCCCAATTTTTGGCTGGTTTTAACCCCATTTTTTTTGTGCTTTTAATCCCAATTTTTTGTGTTTTTAACCCCAATTTTTGGTGTTTTTAATCCCAATTTTTGGCTGTTTTTAACCCCGTTTTTTTGTGTTTTTTAACCCCAATTTTTGGCCGTTTTTAACCCCGTTTTTTGTGTTTTTAACCCCAGTTTTTTGTGTTTTTAATCCCAATTTTTGGCTGTTTTTAACCCCATTTTTTGTGTTTTTAACCCAATTTTTTGTGGTTTTAATCCCAATTTTTGGCTGTTTTAATCCCAATTTTTGGCTGGTTTTAACCCCATTTTTGGTGTTTTTAACCCCATTTTTTTGTGTTTTTAATCCCAATTTTTGGCTGTTTTTAACCCCATTTTTTGTGTTTTTAATCCCAATTTTTTGGCTGTTTTTAACCCCATTTTTTGTGTTTTAATCCCAATTTTTGGCTGTTTTTAACCCCATTTTTTGTGTTTTTAACCCCAATTTTTGGCTGTTTTTAACCCCAATTTTTGGCTGTTTTTAACCCCTTTTTTTGTGTTTTTATTCCCAATTTTTGGCTGTTTTTAACCCCATTTTTTGTGTTTTTAACCCCATTTTTTGTGTTTTTAACCCCAATTTTTGGCTGTTTTTAACCCCAATTTTTGGCTGTTTTTAACCCCATTTTTTGTGTTTTTATTCCCAATTTTTGGCTGTTTTTAACCCCATTTTTTGTGTTTTTAACCCCATTTTTTGTGTTTTTAATCCCAATTTTTGGCTGTTTTTAACCCCATTTTTTGTGTTTTTAATCCCAATTTTTGGCTGTTTTTAACCCCATTTTTTGTGGTTTTAATCCCAATTTTTGGCTGTTTTTAACCCCATTTTTTGTCTTTTTAATCCCAATTTTTGGCTGTTTTTAACCCCATTTTTTGTGTTTTTAATCCCAATTTTTGGCAGTTTTTAACCCCATTTTTTGTGTTTTTAACTCCAATTTTTGGCTGTTTTTAACCCCATTTTTTGTGTTTTTAACCCCATTTTTTGTGTTTTTAATCCCAATTTTTTCTGTTTTTAACCCCGTTTCTGCCCCCAGGCTGACGGACGAGAGCCGCCGCATTTTCGGGGTTCCTGATGGGATTTTTGGGGTTTTTTCCATCCCATTTTTTGGGATATTTTTGGGGATTTTTCTCCCCATTTTTGTGGCTTTTCTCCCCCATTTTTGTGATTTTTTCCCTCCAATTTTTTGGGATTTCTTTGGGGATTTTCCTCTCTATTTCTGGGATTTTTCCTCCCAATTTTGGGGTTTTTCCCTCAAATTTTTTGGCGTTTTCTTTGGGGTTTTTCCTCCCCATTTTAGGATGATTTCTGTCATTTTTGGGATTTTTCCCTCCCATTTTTGGGGTCCTATCCTCCCATTTTTGGCATATTTTGGAGATTTTTTTCCTCCCAATTCTGGGGCTTTTTCCTCCAATTTTTTGGGATTTCTTTGGGGTTTTTTCCTTTAAATTTTGGGGCAATTTCTCCCATTTTTGGGGTTTTTTCCCTCCCATTTTTAGAGCTTTTTACGCTTCATTTTGGGAGATTTTTCTCTCCATTTTTGGGGTTTTTTTTCCCCAATTTTTTGGGGGCAACTTCTCCCATTTTAGGGAGTTTCCTTCCCAATTTTTGATCGGTTTCCCTCCCATTTTTTGGGGTTTTTTTCTCCCCATTTTTGGGGTTTTTTCCTCTCATTTTTAGTGGCTTTTCTTCCCAGTTTTTTGGGGTTCTTTCCTTCTCATTTTTGGGGTTTTCTCCATCCCATTTTTTGAGATATTTTGGGAATTTTTGCTCTCATTTTGGGGCTCTTTTCTCCAATTTTTTGGGATTTCTTTGGGGTTTTTTCCTCCCCATTTTTTGGGGTGATTTCTCCCAATTTTGGGGATTTTTCCCTCCCAATTTTGGGCTTTTTTAATCCAAATTTTGGGCTTTTTTCTCTCCCATTTTTGCTGTTTTTAACCCCAATTTTTTGTGTTTTTTCACCCCATTTTTCCCCAGGCTGACGGACGAGAGCCGCCGCATTTTCGGGGAGCTCGGCAGCGCCGTGGCCAAAGATTTGGGGTTCAGGGACAGTTGGGTGTTCCTGGGGGCCAAGGGGGTGCAGGACAGGAGCCCCTTCGAGCAGGTGGGGATTTGGGAATTTTGGGGTTTTTGGGGATTTTTTGGGGATTTTTTGGGGTTTTTGGGGATTTTTGGGGGGTCTGGAGTGGATTTTGGGGAGATTTGGGGGGGTTTTGGAAGGGTTGGGGGGATTTTAGGGTGATTTAGGGGGGATATTGGGGGGTCCTGAGTGGATTTTGGGGGGCTTTGGGGGCATTTTTAGGGGGATTTTTGGGGGGATTTTGGGGTGTTTGGGGGGATTTTTGGGGGATTTGGGGGATTTGGGGGAATTGAGGGGATTTTGGGGGGTCCTGAGTGGGTTTGAGGGGAATTTTTTGGGGGATTTGGGGAAGATTTGGGGATACTGGGGGGTCCTGAGTGGATATTGGGGGGGATTTGGGGATTTTTTTGGGATTTTTGGGGGTTTTTGGGGATTTTTTGGGGGGTCTGGAGTGGATTTTGGGGAGATTTGGGGGGATTTTGGTGAGATTGGGGAGGATTTTTGGGGGGCTGGGGGAGGTTTTGGGGGGTCCTGAGTGGATTTTGGGGGATTTAGGGGGGGATTTTGGGGGGTCCTGAGTGGGTTTGAGGGGAATTTGGGGGGGATTTTTGGGGGGATTTGGGGAAGATTTGGGGATATTGTGGGGTCCTGAGTGGATATTGGGGGGGATTTGGGGATTTTTTGGGATTTTTGGGGATTTTTGGGGGGTCTGGAGTGGATTTTGGGGGATTTAGGGGGGATTTTTGGGGGGATTTATGGGGGATTTTGGAGTGTTTGGGGAGGATTTGGGGGTGTTTGGGGGGATTTTTGGGGGATTTGGGGGAATTGAGGGGATTTTGGGGGGTCCTGAGTGGGTTTTGAGGGGGATTTTTGGGGGGATTTGGGGAAGATTTGGGGATACTGGGGGGTCCTGAGTGGATATTTGGGGATTTTTTTGGGGGTTTTGGGGATTTTTGGGGGGTCTGGAGTGGATTTTGGGGGGGTTTTGGGGAGATTTCGGGGGGATTTTGGAAGAGTTGGGGGGATTTTAGGGTGATTTAGGAGGGTTTTAGGGGGATTTTGGGGGGATTTTGGGGGGTCCTGAGTGGATTTGGGGGGTTTTGGGGGATTTGGGGGGGATTTGGGGGGATTTTGGTGAGATTGGGGAGGATTTTTTGGGGGACTGGGGGAGGTTTTGGGGGGTCCTGAGTGGATTTTGGGGGATTTAGGGGGGATTCTTGGGGGGATTTTTAGGGGAATTTTGGAGGATTTGGGGATGTTTGGGGGGATTTTGGGGGATTTGGGGGAATTGAGGGGATTTTGGGGGGTCCTGAGTGGGTTTGAGGGGAATTTTTGGGGGGATTTTTGGGGGGATTTGGGGAAGATTTGGGGATACTGGGGGGTCCTGAGTGGATACTGGGAGGGATTTGTGGATATTTGGGGAGGATTTTAGGGGATTGGGGGGTTTGGGGGGGATTTTTGGGGATTTTGGGGGGTCCTGGGTGGATTTGAGGGGATTTGGGGGTAAATTTTGGGGGGATTTATGGGGGATTTTAGGAGAATTTTGTGGGGTTTAGTGGAATTTTGGAAGGGATTTGGGGCGAATTTTGGGGGGTTTGGGGGAATTTTGGGGGCATTTTGGGGGTCCTGAGTGGATTTGAGGAATTTGAGGGGATTTGGGTGGAAATTTGGGGTATTTGGAGGAGATTTGGGGAGATTTTGGGGGGATTTTAGGGGAATTTAGGAGGATTTTGGGGGGATTTTGGGGGGTCCTGAGTGGATTTTGGGGGATTTAGGGGGGATTTTTTAGGGGGGATTTTAGGGGAATTTTGGAGTGTTTGGGGAGGATTTGGGGGCATTTTTGGGGGATTTGGGGGTGTTGAGGGGATTTTGGGGGGTCCTGAGTGGGATTGAGGGGGATTTTTGGGGGGATTTGGGGAAGATTTGGGGATATTGGGGGGTCCTGAGTGGATTTTGGGGTGTTTGGGGCATTTTTAGGGGATTTGGGGGCGATTTTTGGGGGGGATTTTTGGATGGTTTGGAGGAATTTGAGGAGGATTTGGGGGTTTTGGGGGGTCCTGAGTGGATTTTGGGGGATTTAGGGGGGTTTTTTGGGGATTTGGGGGTGTTTGGGGTGTTTGGGGAGGATTTGGGGGGAATTTAGGGGATTTTGGGGGGTCCTGAGTGGGTTTGAGGGGGATTTTTGGGGGGGTTTTTGGGGGGATTTGGGGGATATTTGGGGATATTTGGGGAGAATTTTAGGGGATTTGGGGGTTTAAGG
>NC_133852.1:1067767-1143397 GCF_047830755.1 Zonotrichia albicollis
TGGGGTTTTGGGGGATTTGGGGGGGATTTGGGGGGATTTTGGTGAGATTGGGGAGGATTTTTGGGGGACTGGGGGAGGTTTTGGGGGGTCCTGAGTGGATTTTGGGGGATTTAGGGGGGATTCTTGGGGGGATTTTTAGGGGAATTTTGGAGGATTTGGGGATGTTTGGGGGGATTTTGGGGGATTTGGGGAATTGAGGGGATTTTGGGGGGTCCTGAGTGGGTTTGAGGGGAATTTTTGGGGGATTTTTGGGGGGATTTGGGGAAGATTTGGGGATACTGGGGGGTCCTGAGTGGATACTGGGAGGGATTTGTGGATATTTGGGGAGGATTTTAGGGGATTGGGGGGTTTGGGGGGGATTTTTGGGGATTTTGGGGGGTCCTGGGTGGATTTGAGGGGATTTGGGGGTAAATTTTGGGGGGATTTATGGGGGATTTTAGGAGAATTTTGTGGGGTTTAGTGGAATTTTGGAAGGGATTTGGGGCGAATTTTGGGGGGTTTGGGGGAATTTTGGGGGCATTTTGGGGGTCCTGAGTGGATTTGAGGAATTTGAGGGGATTTGGGTGGAAATTTGGGGTATTTGGAGGAGATTTGGGGAGATTTTTGGGGGATTTTAGGGGAATTTAGGAGGATTTTGGGGGGATTTTGGGGGGTCCTGAGTGGATTTTGGGGGATTTAGGGGGGATTTTTAGGGGGGATTTTAGGGGAATTTTGGAGTGTTTGGGGAGGATTTGGGGGCATTTTTGGGGGATTTGGGGGTGTTGAGGGGATTTTGGGGGGGTCCTGAGTGGGATTGAGGGGGATTTTTGGGGGGATTTGGGGAAGATTTGGGGATATTGGGGGGTCCTGAGTGGATTTTGGGGTGTTTGGGGCATTTTTAGGGGATTTGGGGGCGATTTTTGGGGGGGATTTTTGGATGGTTTGGAGGAATTTGAGGAGGATTTGGGGGTTTTGGGGGGTCCTGAGTGGATTTTGGGGGATTTAGGGGGGTTTTTTGGGGGATTTGGGGGTGTTTGGGGTGTTTTGGGGAGGATTTGGGGGGAATTTAGGGGATTTTGGGGGGTCCTGAGTGGGTTTGAGGGGGATTTTTGGGGGGGTTTTTGGGGGGATTTGGGGGATATTTGGGGATATTTGGGGAGAATTTTAGGGGATTTGGGGGTTTAAGGAGATTTTTGGGGATTTTGGGGGTCCTGAGTGGATTTGAGGGGGATTTGGGGGGATTTTGGGGGGGATTTTGGAATAGTTGGGGGGATTTTCGGGTGATTTAGGAGGGTTTTGGGGGGATTTTGGGGGGTCCTGAGTGGGCTTTGGGGGATTTAGGGGGGATTTTTGGGGGATTTTAGGGGAATTTTGGAGTGTTTGGGGGTTTTTGGGGGCATTTTTGGGGGATTTGGGGGAATTGAAGGGATTTTGGGGGGTCCTGAGTGGGTTTGAGGGGGATTTATGGGGATTTTTGGGGGGATTTTGGGAAAATTTGGGGATATTGGGGGGTCCTGAGTGGACATTGGGGGGGATTTGGGGATATTTGGGGAGGATTTTAGGGGATTTGGGGGTTTGGGGGGGATTTTTGGGGATTTTGGGGGGTCTGGAGTGGATTTAGGGAGGATTTTGGGGGGAAATGTTGGGATTTTGTTGGATTTTGGGGGGAATTTTGGGGGGTTTGGGGGAAGATTTGGGGGGTCCTGAGTGGATTTTGAGGGGATTTTTGGGGATTTTGGGGGGTCCTGAGTGGATTTTGGGGTGTTTGGGGCATTTTTAGGGGATTTGGGGGCGATTTTTGGGGGGGATTTTTGGATGGTTTGGGGGAATTTGAGGAGGATTTGGGGGTTTTGGGGGGTCCTGGGTGGATTTGAGGGGATTTAGGGGTAAATTTTGGGGGGATTTATGGGGGATTTTGTGGGGTTTTGTGGAATTTTTGAAGGGATTTGGGGCGAATTTTGGGGGGTTTGGGGGCATTTTGGGGGTCCTGAGGGGATTTTGGGGGGAATTTTGGGGACATTTTGGGGGGTCCTGGGGGCATTTTGGGGGTCCTGAGTGGATTTGAGGAATTTGAGGGGATTTTTTGGGGGGGATTTGGGTGGAAATTTGGGGTATTTGGAGGAGATTTGGGGAGATTTTGGGGGGTCCTGAGTGGATTTTGGGGGGTTTAGGGGGAATTTTTGGGGGATTTTTTGGGGGGATTTTAGGGGAATTTTGGAGGATTTGGGGGTGTTTGGGGGATTTTTGGGGGATTTGGGCGAATTTAGGGGATTTTGGGGGGGTCCTGAGTGGATTTTGGGGGATTTAGGGGGGGATTTTTGGGGAATTTTGGAGGATTTGGGGGTGTTTGGGGGCATTTTTGGGGGATTTGGGGGGAATTTAGGGGATTTTGGGGGGTCCTGAGTGGATTTTGGGGGGTTTGGGGGGGATTTTTGGGGGAGATTTGGGGATATTGGGGGGTCCTGAGTGGATATTGGGGGGATTTGGGGATATTTGGGATTTTTTGGGGGTTTTGGGGATTTTTGGGGGGTCTGGAGTGGATTTTGGGGGTTTTGGGGGGTTTTTTGGGGATTTTGGAATAGTTGGGGGGATTTTTAGGGTGATTTAGGAGGATTTTGGGGGGATTTTGGGGGGTTTTGGGGGGATTTTAGGGGAATTTTGGAGTGTTTGGGGAGGATTTGGGGGGATTTTGGGGGGATTTGGGGGAATTGAGGGGATTTTGGGGGGTCCTGAGTGGATATTGGGGGATATTTGGGGATATTTGGGGAGGATTTTAGGGGATTTGGGGGTTTAAGGAGATTTTTGGGGATTTTGGGGGGTCCTGAGTGGATTTTGGGGGGATTTTGGGGGGGGGTTTAGGGGGAAATGTTGGGATTTTGTTGGATTTTGGGGGGAATTTGGAGGTTTTGGGGGAATTTGGGGGGGTTTGGAGGGTCCTGAGTGGATTTGGGGACATTTTGGGGGGGATTGAAGAGGATTTTGGGAGGTTTGGGGGGTTCTGGGAAGATTTTCAGGGGGATTTGGGGGGATTTGGGGCATTTTTGGGGTTTTGGGGGGTCCTGGGGGGATTTGGGGCATTTTGGGAGGATTTGGGAAAGATTTGGGGGGGATTTTGGGGGGCTTGGGGGCATTTTGGGGACTCCTGAGTGGATTTGGGGCATTTTGGAGAGACTTCTTGGGGCATTTTAGGGCATTTTCGGGGATTTTGGGGCCATTTTTGGGGGATTTGGGGGCATTTTGGGCATTTGGAGGGATTTTGGGGAGTCCTGAGTGGATTTGAGGGATTTTTTGGGAATTTGGGGGGACATTTGGGGGCATTTTGGGGCATTTTTAGGGGATTTGGGGGCGATTTTGGGGGGATTTGGGAGATTTAGGAGAATTTTTGGGGGTCTTGAGTGGATTTGAGGGGATTTGGGGGATTTTTTGGGTTATTTTGGGGGAATTTGGGGGAATTTAGGGAATTTTGGGGGGTCCTGAGTGGATTTGGGGGGGATTTTTGAGGGGTTTGGGGCATTTTGGGGCGTTTTTAGGAGATTTTGGGGGTTTGGGGGGGGAGATTTGGGGGATTTTGAGGGGGGTTTGGGGGGTCCTGAGTGGATTTGGGGGCACTTTGGGGAGGGGTTGAGGGGGGAATTTTGGGGTTTTGTTGGATTTTGGGGGATTTGGGGAGGTTTGGGGGATTTGGGGCATTTTTAGGGGATTTTGGGGGATTTTCAGGGATTTTTGGGGGAGATTTGGGGGGTCCTGAGTGGATTTTGGGGGGATTTGGGGAGAATTTTGGGGGAAGTCTGGGGGGGCTTTATGGGGGGTTTCTGAGGGATTTTGGGGGTTTTTGGGCAATTTTGCAGAGATTTTGGGGGATTTGGGGGGATTTAGGGGATTTTAGGGGGGATTTGGGGATTTTGGGGGGATTTAGGGGATTTTGGCACAGCTGGGGGGTTGTTTGGGGGTTTTGGGAGGTCTCAAAATCCCAAAATGACCCCAAACCACCCCAAAACCTCAATACCCCAAAATGACCCCAAAATTGCAAAATTACCTTAAAACCCCAAATTGACCCAAAATCCCCAAAACCCCAAAAGGACCCAAAACCCCAAAATCTCCAAATTCCCAAAATGACCCCAAAACCCTGAAAGGACCCCACAATCCCAAAACTGCCCCAAAATCCCCAAAACCCCAAAAGAATCCCAAAATTACCCAAAACCACAAAATTACCCAAAACCTAAAAGGACCCCAAAACCCCAAATCCCAAAAGGACCCCAAAACCCCAAAATTCAAAAATGACCCCCATAATCTTAGAACAACCCCGTAACCCCAAAATGACCCAAAAACCTCAAAATTCCCCCAAAACCCCAAAATTACCCCAAAACCCTAAAATTCCCCCAAAACCCCAAAATTACCCCAAAAAGACCCCAAAATCCCAAACTGTGCCCGTAATCCAAAAGCCTCATAATGACCCCAAAACCCCAAAACCCCAAATCCCCAAAATTCCCCCAAAATGATCCCAAAACCCCAAATTTCCCCAAAATCCCCAAAACCCCAAAATGACCCAAAATCCCCAAAACCCCAAAATTACCCCAAAACGTCAAAAGGACCCCAAAACCCCAAAATTACCCCACAAAGACCCCAAAATCCCAAACTGTGCCTGTAATCCAAAAGCCTCATAATGACCCCAAATCCCCAAAACCCCAAAATTCCCCCAAAACCCCAAAATCCCCAAAACGACCCAAAAATTCCCAAAATCCCCAAATTCCCCCCAAAATCCCAAAAACTCCGAAATTCCCCAAAAATCCCCAAAACCCCCAAATTTCCCCCAAATCCCCAAAATCCCCCCAAAATGTCCCAAATCCCCAAAACCCCAAAATTCCCCCAAAACCCCAAATTCCCCCCAAAATCCCAAAATGACCCAAAATCCCCAAATACCCAAAATCCCCAAATTTCCCCAAAATCCCCAAATCCTCAAAATTCCCCCAAAATCCCCAAATCACCAAAACCCCAAAATTTCCCCAAATCCCCAAAACCCCAAATTCCTCCCAAAATCCCCCAAATCCCCAAAACCCCAAAATTCCCCTGAAATCCCCAAAACCCCAAAATGACCCAAAATCCCCAAATCTCCCAAATTCCCCCCAAATTCCCAAATCCCCAAAATTGCCCTGAAATCCCCAAAACCCCAAAAAACCCCAAAATCCCCAAAACCCCAGAATTTCCCCCAACCCCGTCCCCGTTCCCGCAGCACGTCCGGAACAGCCGCGGCTCCAACAAATACGAGGGGTGGCCGGAGGCGCTGGAGCTGGGGGGGTGCGTCCCCCAGAGACCCCCGGGGTGACCCCAAAACCGGGGGGACCCCAAAATATCCCGGGGGGACCCCAAAATATCGGGGGGGCCCCAAAATATCGGGGGGACCCCAAAAATCCGGGACCCCAAAAATGTGCGGGATCCCAAAATGTACAGAGACAATAAAACCAACAAAACCCACAGAGACCCCAAATCCTGCAGAGACCCCAAACCCAGGGGGACCCCAAATCCCACAGAGACCCCCGGGGGGACCCCAAAAATCCCAAAGGGGACCCCAAATCTCCGGGGAGACCCCAAAATCACCCCCCAGGGGACCCCAAAAATGTCCGGGACCCCAAAATGTACAGAGATAATAAAACTCACAAACCCCAAAACCACAGGGACCCCAAAAACACCCAGGGGACCCCAAATCCTGCAGAGACCCCCGGGGTGATCCCAAAAATCAGAGGGACCCCAAAACCCACAGAGACCCCAAAATATCAGGGGGGACCCCAAAATGCACAGAGACAATAAAACCCAAAAAATCCACAGAGACCCCAAATCCCGCAGAGACCCCCGGGGGGACCCCAGAATATCCGCGGGGAACCCCAAAATATCCTAAGGGACCTCAAAACTCAGGGGAGACCCCAAAAACACTGGGGGAACCCCAAAAATGTCCGGGACCCCCAAAATGCACAGAGACAATAAAACCGACAGAGACCCCAAAATCTCCGGGGTCCCCAAAATGTGGGGTGACCCCAAATCCACAGGGACCCCAAAACATCCTGGGGGACCCCAAAACCCCACAAGGACCCCAAAAACCTGGGGGGAGACCCCAAGAACACCCAGGGGACCTCAAAACCCCACAGAGACCCCCAAGGGGACCCCCAAAATCCCAAAGGGGACCCCAAACATCCGGGACCCCCAAAATGCACCGAGATAATAAAACCCACAGAGACCCCCGGGGGGACCCCAAATCAGCCAGGGGGACCCCAAAACATCCGAGGGACCCCAAAACACCGACAGAGACCCCAAATCCCACAGAGACCCCCGGGGGGACCCCAAAACCCAAAGGGGACCCCAAAACACCCTGGGGGATCCCAAAACCCACAGAGACCCCAAAATATCGGGGGGACCCCAAAATTTACAGAGATAATAAAACCCAGAAAACCCACAGAGACCCCAAATCCCGCAGAGACCCCCGGGGGGACCCCAAAACCCCACAGAGACCCCCGGGGGGACCCCAAAAATCCCAAAAGGGACCCCAAAACTCCGGGAGGACCCCAAAATATCGGGGGGACCCCCAAAAATCCGGGACCCCAAAAATGTCCGGGATCCCAAAATGCACAGAGATAATAAAACCGACAAAACCCACAGGGACCCCAAAAACACCCAGGGGACCCCAAAACCCACAGAGACCCCCGGGGGGACCCCAAATCCTCGAGGGCACCCCCAAATCAGCCAGGGGGACCCCAAAACCATCCGAGGGACCCCAAAACCCACAGAGACCCCCGGGGTGACCCCAAAACCCCACAGAGACCCCCAAGGGGACCCCCAAAATCCCAAAGGGGACCCCAAAACACCCAGGGGGAACCCAAACATCCGGGGGCCCCAAAATGCACCGAGATAATAAAACCCACAGAGACCCCCGGGGGGACCCCAAATCAGCCAGGGGGACCCCAAAAACACCCCCAGAGACCCCAAATCTCACAGAGACCCCCGGGGGGACCCCAAAATCCAAAGGGGACCCCAAAACCCCCTGGGGGATCCCAAAACCCACAGAGACCCCAAAATATCAGGGGGACCCCAAAATGCACAGAGACAATAAAACCCAAAAAAACCCACAGAGACCCCAAATCCTGCAGAGACCCCAAAACCGGGGTGACCCCAAAACCCCACAGAGACCCCCGGGGGTGACCCCGGAACCGGGGGGACCCCAAAATATCCCGGGGGGGACCCCAAAAATCCGGGAGGACCCCAAAATATCGGGGGACCCCAAAAATGTCCGGGATCCCAAAATGTACAGAGACAATAAAACCCACAAAACCCCAGAGACTCCAAATCCCACAGAGACCCCAAAACCGGGGGGGATCCCAAAACTCAGGGGGAGACCCCAAAATATCGGGGGGACCCCAAAATATCCGGGACCCCAAAAATGTCCGGGATCCCAAAAATGTACAGAGATAATAAAACCCACAAAACCCACAGAGACCCCAAATCCCACAGAGACCCCCGGGGGGACCCCAAAACCCAAAGGGGACCCAAAAACACCCTGGGGGATCCCAAAACCCACAGAGACCCCAAAATATCGGGGGGACCCCAAAATGTACAGAGACAATAAAACCCACAAAACCCACAGAGACCCCAAATCCTGCAGAGACCCCAAACCCGGGGAGACCCCAAAACCCCACAGAGACCCCCGGGGGGACCCCAAAATATCCCGGAGGGGACCCCAAAATATCCTAAGGGACCTCAAAATATCGGGGGGACTCCAAAAATCTGGGACCCCAAAAATGTCCGGGACCCCAAAATGTACAGACATAATAAAACCGACAGAGACCCCAAAACCACCTGGGAGACCCCATAAACAGCCGGGGGGACCCCAAAACTCCGAGGGGACCCCAAAACCCACAGAGACCCCCGGGAGGACCCCAAAACCTCACAGAGACCCCAAAACCTCCTGGGAGGACCCCAAAAATCCCCGGGGGGACCCCCAAAAACCACCAGGGGAACCCAAGACACCCGGGGGACCCCAAAATGCCCCGGGGGGACCCCAAAAACCCCGGGGACCCCCCAAAGTGACCCCAAATAAAGCCTGGGGCAGTTTGGGGTCCTGCCCCACAAGTGCCAGGGGGCTGTGACCCCAAAACGAGGCGTTGGTGCCCCATAAGTGCCAGGGCTGGGGGGGGGGGGCTCACCCCCAAAACAAGGGTTTGTGCCCCATAAGTGTCGAGGCTGCACCCCAAAAGGGCGGGCTGTGCCCCATAAGTGAGGGGCTGTGCCCCAAAAGTGCCAGGGATGGGCTGTGACCCCCAAATGAGGGGCTGTGCCCCCCAAGTGCCACAGACTCTGCCCTGTAAGTGTCAGGAGTGCCCCCCAGAAAGGGCTGTGCCCCATAAGTGCCAGGGCTGGGGAGTGACCCCAAAAGGAGCAGCTCTGCCCCATAAGTGCCAGGGACTGTGCCCCATAAGTGCCAGGGCTGGGGGGTGGGGTCACCCCAAAACAAGGGTTTGTGCCCCATAAGTGTCACAGGCTGCACCCCAAAAGGGCGGGCTGTGCCCCATAAGTGAGGGGCTGTGCCCCAAAAGTGCCAGGGATGGGGAGTGCCCCCAAAACAAGGGGACCCTGCCCCATAATTGAGGGCTTGTGCCCCATAAGTGCCAGGGGTGGGCTGTGACCCCCAAATGAGGGGCTGTGCCCCCCAAGTGCCAGAGACTCTGCCCCATAAGTGTCAGGAGTGCCCCCCAGAAAAGGGTTTGTGCCCCATAAGTGCCAGGGCTGGGGAGTGGCCCCCAAACCAAGGGGCTCTGCCCCATAAGTGAGGGTTTGTGCCCCATAAGTGAGGGTTGGTGCCCCACAAGTGCCAGGGGGTGGCGCTGCCCCCCAAGTGCCAGGGGCCGCCCCCCAAATGTGCCATGGGGCAGCCGCGTCCCTCCGGCCACGCCCCCTTGGCCACGCTCCCTCCCTGCCGCCTCCGGATTGGCTGGCGGCCCCGCCCCCATCAGTGTTGCCCCGGCAACGGTGACGCTTTCTCATTAGCATAAACCCCGCCTTCTTATTAGCATAAACCCATCTTTATTTATCATTACCATAAACCCCCGCCCCCTATTACAGTAAAGACATATTTATTCCTCATTAGCATAAACCCCGCCCCTTGTTAGCATTAAACCCATCTTTATTCCTCATTAGCATAAACCCCGCCCCTTATTAGCATAAACCCACATTTAGTCTTCATTAGCGTAAACCCCGCCCCTTATTAGCATAAATATTTATTCTTCATTAGCGTAAGCCCCGCCCCTTAATAGCATAAAGGCATTTTTATTCTTCATTAGCATAAGCCCCGCCCCTTAATAGCACAAGCCCAGCTCTGTTCCTCATTAGCATAAACCCCGCCCCTCGGCCCCGCCCCCTTTGGGGGTCCAGGGACTATCCCCCCCCCACGGCAATTGTGCCCCACAAGTGGGGGGGCTCTGCCCCATAAGTGCCAGCGCTCCTGACCCCCCAATGTTGGGGGTTCTGCCCCACAAGTTTGGGGTTGTGCCCCACAAGTACCAGGGGTCCCAACCCCCAAGTGTGGGGGTTCTGCCCCATAAGTGCCAGTGCTCGCTACCCCATAAGTGTGGGGGTTCTGCCCCTTAGTGCCAGGGGTTCTGCCCCATAACTGTTGGGGTTCAGCCCCACAAGTGTGGGGGTCCTGACCCCATAAGTGTTGGGGTTCTACCCCCCAAGTTGGGGGTTCTGCCCCATAAGTGCCAGGGGTCCTGACCCCACAAGTGTTGGGGGTCCTGCCCCATAAGGGTGGGGGTTCTGCCCCCCCAAGTTTGGGGTCCTGCCCCACAAGTGTTGGGGTCCTGCCCCCAAAACTGGGTGGCCCCTGATCCCGCCAGTGTTGGGGTTCTGCCCCCCAAGTGTGGGGTTGTGCCCCATAAGTGCCAGCGGTCATGACCCCACAAGTGTTGGGGGTCCTGCCCCATAAGTGTGGGGGTTCTGACCCCCCAAATTTGGGATCCTGACCCCCAAGTTCTGGGGTTCTGCCCCACAAAGTTGAGGTTTCACCCCACAAGTGTTGGGGTCCTGCCCCACAAGTGGCAGGGATTGTGCCCCACAAGTTCCAGGGGTTTTGCCCCCCACATGTTGGGGTTCTGCCCCACAACTATTGGGGTCCTGCCCCCCAAGTGCCAAGAATTCTGCCCCATAAGTACCAGAGCTCATGACCCCACAAGTGTTGGGATCCTGCCCCCCAATGTTGGGGTTCTGCCCCATAAGTTTGGGATTCTGCCCCACAACTGTTGCGGTCCTGACTCCCCCCAATGTTGGGGTTTTGCCCCCCAAGTTTGGGGTCCTGCCCCATAAGTTTGGGATTCTGCCCCACAACTGTTGGGGTCCTGACTCCCCCCCAATGTTGGGGTTTTGCCCCCCCAAGTTTGGGGTCCTGCCCCATAAGTATGGGGGTTCTCACCCCCCAAGTGTTGGGGTCCTGAGCCCCCAAACTTTGGGATTCTGCCCCACAGGTGTTGGGGTCCTGCCCCATAAGTGCCAGTGGTCATCACCCCACAACTGTTGGGGTCCTGAGCCCCCAATGTTGGGGTCCTGCCCCATAACCTTTGGGGTCCTGCCCCACAAATATTGGGGTCCTAACCCCCCCCGATGTTGGGGTTCTGCCCCCCAAGTTTGGGGCCCTGCCCCACAAGTATTGGGGTTGTGCCCCCCAAGTTTGGGGCTCTGCCCCCCAAGTTCCACAGTGGGGGCAATTAGGAGGTGCTGGTGACAATTAATTAGCCAAAGGTGGGTTTAATTGGTCCTGGTTAATATAGCACGTTAATCGATTGATTGATTTGCGTTAATCATTAATTGCTCCTGGTTTGGGGGGGGGGGGGGGATAATGAGGGGCTAATTAAGCTTTGGGGTCTTGATTGGGGGAGGGGGAGCTTTGGTCCCAGCTGCGGGGTTGGGGGGCCCGGGGGGGGGGGGGCTCTATGGGGCGGGGGGGGGGCTCTATGGGGCAGGGGGGGCTCTATGGGGCAGGGGGGGGCTCTATGGGGCAGGGTTGGGGGGCTCTGGGGGGGGGGGGGCTCTATGGGGCAGGGTTGGGGGGCTCTATGGGGCAGGGTTGGGGGGCTCTATGGGGCGGGGTTGGGGGGCTCTATGGGGCAGGGTTGGGGGGCTCTATGGGGCAGGGGGGGCTCTATGGGGCAGGGTTGGGGGGCTCTATGGGGCGGGGTTGGGGGGCTCTATGGGGCAGGGGGGGCTCTATGGGGCAGGGTTGGGGGGCTCTATGGGGCAGGGTTGGGGGGCTCTATGGGGCAGGGGGGGCTCTATGGGGCAGGGTTGGGGGGCTCTATGGGGCAGGGGGGGCTCTATGGGGCAGGGTTGGGGGGCTCTATGGGGCAGGGGGGGCTCTATGGGGCAGGGTTGGGGGGCTCTATGGGGCAGGGGGGGCTCTATGGGGGCAGGGGTTGGGGGGGCCCGGGGTTGGGGGGCTCTATGGGGCAGGGTTGGGGGGCTCTATGGGGCAGGGGGGGCTCTATGGGGCAGGGTTGGGGCGCTCTGGGGGTCACCCCCAGCCCAGAGGGGTTTTTTGGGGGGCTGGAGTGTGCTGGGGGCTCTGTGGGGCGGGGTGGGGGGTCCATGGGGGGTCCATGGGGCAGGGCTGGGGGGTTCTATGGGGCAGGATGGGGGGTCTGTGGGGTGGGATGGGGGGGATCTATGGGGCAGGTTTGGAGGGATCTATGGGGCAGGATTGGGGGTCTATGGGGCGGGGTTGGGGGGTCCATGGGGGGTCCATGGGGCAGGGCTGGGGGGTTCTATGGGGCAGGATGGGGGGGATCTATGGGGCAGGATTGGGGGTCTATGGGGCACGGGGGATCTATGGGGCAGGATGGGGGATCTAGGGGGCAGGATTGGGGGTCTATGGGGGGTCTATGGGGCAGGATGGGGGGATCTATGGGGCAGGGTTGGGGGGTCTATGGGGCAGGATTGGGGGATCTATGGGGGGGTCCATGGGGCAGGATGGGGGGTCCATGGGGCAGGATGGGGGGTCTATGGGGCAGGATTGGGGGTCTATGGTGGGTCCATGGGGCAGGATGGGGGGATCTATGGGGCACAGGGGTCCATGGGGCAGGGTTGGGGTGTCCACGGGGGGTCCATGGGGGGTCCATGGGGCAGGATGGGGGGGGTCCATGGGGCGGGGTTGGGGGGTCCATGGGGCGGGGTTAAGGGGATCTATGGGGCAGGATTGGGGGTCTATGGGGGGTCCATGGGGTAGAATGGGGGGGTCTATGGGGGGTCCATGGGGCAGGTTTGGAGGGATCTATGGGTCACGGGGGGTCCATGGGGCAGGGTTGGGGATCTATGGGTCACGGGGGTCCATGGGGGGTCCATGGGGGATCTATGGGTCACGGGGGGTCCATGGGGCGGGGTTAGGGGATCTATGGGTCACGGGGGTCTATGGGGGGTCCATGGGGCGCCCCCCCCCCAGAGCCCGGGCTGTTTTGGGTCCGTCCGTGGGTCAGGGGCGGGGCTCGGGCCCGGGGGGCGGCACCCACCGGTACGTGCCCTCGTACAGGAACCCCGCCCGCCGCAGCAGCGCGTCCGCCTCGGGGGGGCCACGGCTGGGGGGGGGGGGAAAGGGCGGGGTCAGGGGGGGACCGGGACCCCCAGAACCAAAGGGGACCCCCGGGAACCCCCGGGACCCAACGGGACCCCCGGGAACCCCCAGTACTCAATGGGACCCCCGGGAACCCCCAATACCCAATGGGACCCCCCCAATACCTAACAGGACCCCCCAGTACCCAACGGGACCCCCCCAGATCCTCAGTGAGACCCCCGGGACCCCAATACCTAACAGGACCCCCCAGAACCCAATGGGACCCCCGGGAACCCCCAGGACCCAATGGGACCCCCCAGTACGCAATGGGACCCCCGGGACCCAAAGGGGACCCCCAGAACCCAATGGGACCCCCCAATACCCAATGGAATCCCCAGAACCCAACGGGACCCCCGGGACCCCCCAAATCCCCAATGGGACCCCCCAATACCCAACAGGACCCCCCAGTACCCAACGGGACCCCCGGGAACCCCCAATACCCAACGGGACCCCCAGGATCCAATGGGACCCCCGGGAACCCTCAATACCCAATGGGACCCCCCAATACCCAACAGGACCCTCCAGATCCTCAGTGAGACCCCAGGGACCCCCAGTACCCAACGGGACCCCCAAATCCTCAGTGAGACCCCCAGGACCCCCCAGTACCCAACGGGACCCCTGGGAACCCCCAGTACTCAACGGGACCCCCGGGACCCAAAGGGGACCCCCCCCAGATCCTCAGTGAGACCCCCGGGACCCCCAGTACGCAACGGGACCCCCCAGTACCCAATGGAATCCCCAGAACCCAACGGGACCCCCGGGAACCCCCAAATACCCAATGGGACCCCCCAATACCTAACAGGACCCCCCAGAACCCAACAAGGACCCCCAATACCCAACGGGACTCCCCCAGATCCTCAGTGAGACCTCAGGGACCCCCAATACCTAACAGGACCCCCCAGAACCCAACGGGGACCCCCAATACCCAATGGGACCCCCCCCAAATCCTCAGTGGGACCCCCGGGACCCCCCAGTACCCAACGGGAACCCCAGTACCCAGCAGGACCTCCGGGACCCCCCAAATCCCCAATGGGACCCCCCAGTACCCAATGGGACCCCCAGAACCAAAGGGGACCCCCAATACCCAATGGGACCCCCCGAGACCCCCCAGTACCCAACAGGACCCCCGGGACCCCCCAGTACCCAACGGGAACCCCAAATACCCAGCAAGACCTCTGGGACCCCCCCAAATCCCCAATGGGACCCTCCAATAACTAATGGGACCCCCCAGTACCCAATGGGACCCCCCCAATCCTCAGTGACATCCCCAGGACCCCCAGTACCCAACGGGAACCCCAAATCCTCAGTGAGACCCCCGGGAACCCAATACCTAACAGGACCCCCTGGAACCCAACGGGGACCCCCAATACCCAATGGGACCCCCAGAACCCAAAGGGGACCCCCGGGACCCCCCAGTACCCAATGGGAACCCCAAATACCCAGCAAGACCTCTGGGACCCCCCAATACCCAACGGGACCCCCCCAAATCCTCAGTGAGACCCCCGGGACCCCCAATACCTAACAGGACCCCCAGTACCCAATGGGACCCCCAGAACCCAAAGGGGACCCTCAATACCCAACGGGACCCCCAGTACCCAACGGGAACCCCAAATACCCAGCAGGACCTCTGGGACCCCCCCAAATCCCCAATGGGACCTCCGGGAACCCCCAGTACCCAATGGGACCCCCCCAGATCCCCCAAATCCCCAGTGGGACCCCCCCAGTACCCAACGGGACCCCCGGGAACCCAACAGGAACGCCAAATCCTCAGTGAGACCCCCGGGAACCCCCCCCAAATCCCCAACGGGACCCCCCAGTATGCAATGGGACCCCCGGGAACCCCCAGTACCCAATGGGACCCCCAATACCCAACGGGACCCCCCAGTACCCAATGGGACCCCCGGGAACCCCCGGGACCCAATGGGACCCCCAGAACCCCCGAGTACCCAACGGGACCCCCAGAATCCAACGGGATCCCCCAATACCCAATGGAATCCCCAGAACCCAACGGGACCCCCGGGACCCCCCAAATCCCCAATGGAACCCCCCAATACCTAACGGGACCCCCCAGTACCCAATGGGACCCCCCCAATCCTCAGTGACATCCCCAGGACCCCCAGTACCCCACGGGAACCCCCAAATCCTCAATGAGACCCCCGGGACCCCCCCCCCCCCCAATCCCCAACAGGACCCCCCAAATCCCCAATGGAACCCCCCAAATCCCCAGTGGGACCCCCCAATACCCAACGGGACCCCCCCAGATCTTCAGTGAGACCCCCGGGACCCCCAGTACCCAACGGGAACCCCCAAATTCTCAGTGAGACCCCCGGGACCCCCCAGTATCCAACGGGAACCCCAAATCCCCAATGGGACCCCCCAATACCTAACGGGACCCCCAGAACCCAGCGGGACCCCCGGGACCCCCCCAATACCCAACGGGACCCCCCCCAGATCTTCAGTGAGACCCCCGGGACCCCCCAGTACCGAACGGGACCCCCAAATCCCCAACGGGACCCCCAGGACCCCCCAGAACCCAACGGGATCCCCCAAATCCCCAATGGCACCCCCCAATACCTAACGGGAACCCCCCAGATCCTCAGTGAGACCCCCAACAGGACCCCCAGCATCAGCCCCCCCCCCCAGGTGCCCCCCAGGTGCCCCCCAGGTGCCCCCCAGACCCACCCAAGCCCCCCCGGTGCCCGGTGCCGGTGCCCCCCGGTGCCCCCCAGAGCCCCCCCGGTGCCCCCCAAAGCCCCCCCGGTGCTCCCCAGGCCCCCCAAAGCCCCCCCGGTGCCCGGTGCCCCCCGTTGCCCCCCGGTGCCCGGTGCCCCCCCGGTGCCCGGTGCCGGTGCCGCACCTGCCGTATCGGTACGGGAGGGGGCGCTCGCGGCGCTGCTCGATCTGGTGCAGGAGGGGGGTGAAGATGCGCCAGGCCTCGCGCAGCTCGTCACTGGGGGGGGGGGACAGTGACACAAAATGACACAAAACTGACACAAAACTGACCAGGGACCCCCCAAAACTGACCCAAACTGAGCCAAATTGAGCCAAACTGACCCAAAACCGACCCAAACTGAGCCAAACTGAGCCAAAAGTGACACAGACTGAGCCAAAACTGAGCCAAAACCGACCCAAAAGTGACACAAACCGACCCAAAACTGACCCGGGACACCCCAGAACCGACCCAGACTGACCCAAACTGACCCAAAACTGACCCAAAAGTGACACAAAATGACACAAACTGAGCCAAAAGTGACACAAAACCGACACAAACTAACCAAAAACTGACCCAAAACTGACCCGGGACACCCCAAAACCGACCCAAAATTGACCCAAACTGACCCAAAACTGACCCGGGACACCCTAAAACTGACCCAAAACTGACCAGAGACCCCCCAAAACTGACCCAAAACTCATCGAGGGACCCCAAAACTGACCCAAAATGACCCAAAGTGACCCAAACTGACCCAAACTGACCCAAACTGAGCCAAAACTGAGCCAAAACTGACCCAAAAGTGACACAAACTGACCCAAACTGACCCAAAACCGACCCAAACTGAGCCAAACCGACCCAAACTGACCCAAACCGACCCAAACCGACCCAAACTGACCCAAACTGACCCAAACCGACCCAAACCGACCCAAACCGACCCAAACTGACCCAAACTGACCCAAACTGACCCAAACTGACCCAAACTGACCCAAACTGACCCAAACCGACCCAAACTGACCCAAACTGACCCAAACTGACCCAAACCGACCCAAACTGACCCAAACTGACCCAAACTGACCCAAACTGACCCAAACTGACCCAAACTGACCCAAACCGACCCAAACCGACCCAAACTGACCCAAAGTGACCCAAACTGACCCAAACTGACCCAAACTGACCCAAACTGACCCAAACCGACCCAAACTGACCCAAACTGACCCAAACTGACCCAAACTGACCCAAACTGACCCAAACTGACACAAACTGACCCAAACTGAGCCAAACTGACCTAAACTGACCCAAACTGAGCCAAAATAACCCAAAACTGACCCAAAACTGACCGGGACCCCCCAAAACTGACCCAAACTGACCCAAACCGACCCAAACCGACCCAAAACTGACCCAAACTGACCCAAACCGACCCAAACTGACCCAAACTGAGCCAAACTGAGCCAAACTGAGCCAAAACTGACCCAAAACTGACCCAAACTGACCCAAACTGAGCCAAACTGACCCAAACTGAGCCAAACTGACCCAAACTGAGCCAAACTGAGCCAAACTGAGCCAAAACTGAGCCAAAAGTGACACAAAACCGACCCAAACTGACCCAAACTGACCCAAAGTGACCCAAACTGACACAAACTGACCCAAAACTGACCCAAACTGACCCAAACTGACCCAAACTGAGCCAAAACTGACCCAAACTGACCCAAACTGACCCAAAACTGACCCAAAACTGACCCAAACTGACCCAAACTGAGCCAAACTGACCCAAAACTGACCCAAACTGACCCAAAACTGACCCAAACCGACCCAAACTGACCCAAACCGACCCAAACTGACCCAAACTGACCCAAACTGACCCAAACTGAGCCAAACTGACTCAAACTGACCCAAACTGACCCAAACTGAGCCAAACTGACCCAAAACTGACCCAAACTGACCCAAACTGACCCAAAACTGACCCAAACTGACCCAAACTGACCCAAACTGACCCAAACTGACCCAAAAGTGACACAAAATGACCCAAACTGACCCAAACTGACTCAAACTGAGCCAAACTGAGCCAAACTGACCCAAACTGACCCAAACCGACCCAAAACTGACCCAAACTGACCCAAAACTGACCCAAACTGACCCAAACTGAGCCAAACTGACCCAAACTGACCCAAACTGACCCAAACTGACCCAAACCGACCCAAAACTGACCCAAACTGACCCAAACTGACCCAAAACTGACCCAAACTGACCCAAACTGACCCAAAACTGACCCAAACTGACCCAAACTGACCCAAAGTGACCCAAAGTGACCCAAACTGACCCAAACTGACCCAAACTGACCCAAACTGACCCAAACTGACCCAAACTGACCCAAAACTGACCCAAACTGACACAAACTGACCCAAACTGAGCCAAACTGAGCCAAACTGACACAAAACTGACCCAAACTGAGCCAAACTGACCCAAAACTGACACAAACTGACCCAAACCGACCCAAACTGACCCAAACTGACCCAAAATGACCCAAACTGAGCCAAACTGACACAAAACTGACCCAAACTGAGCCAAACTGACCCAAAACTGACACAAACTGACCCAAAACTGACCCAAACTGACCCAAAACTGATCCAAACTGACCCAAACTGACCCAAAACTGACCCAAAACTGACCCAAACTGACCCAAAACTGACCCAAACTGACCCAAACTGAGCCAAACTGACCCAAACTGACCCAAAACTGACCCAAACTGACACAAACTGACCCAAACTGACCCAAACTGACCCAAAACTGACCCAAACTGACCCAAACTGACCCAAACTGACCCAAAACCGACCCAAAACTGACACAAACTGACCCAAAACTGACCCAAACTGACCCAAACTGACCCAAACTGACCCAAAACTGACCCAAACTGACCCAAACTGACCCAAAACTGACCCAAACTGACCCAAAACTGAGCCAAAACTGACACAAAAGTGACACAAACTGACCCAAACTGACACAAACTGAGCCAAAACTGACCCAAACTGACCCAAACTGACCCAAACTGACCCAAACTGACCCAAACTGACCCAAACTGACCCAAACTGACCCAAACTGACCCAAAACTGACCCAAAACTGACCCAAAACTGAGCCAAACTGACCCAAACTGACCCAAACTGACCCAAAACTGAGCCAAACTGATCCAAAAGTGACACAAACTGACCCAAACCGACCCAAACTGAGCCAAACTGAGCCAAACTGACCCAAACTGACCCAAAACTGACCAGGGACCCCCCAAAACTGACCCAAAACTGACCCAAACTGAGCCAAAACCGACACAAACTGAGCCAAACTGAGCCAAACTGAGCCAAACTGACCCAAACTGACCCAAACTGACCCAAAACTGACCCAAACTGACCCAAAACTGACCCAAAACTGACCCAAACTGACCCAAACTGACCCAAACTGACCCAGACTGACCCAAACTGACCCAAACTGACCCAAACTGACCCAAACTGAGCCAAACTGACCCAAACTGACCCAAAACTGACCCAAAATTGACCCAAACTGACCCAAAACTGACTCAAAACTGACCCAAACTGAGCCAAACTGACCCAAACTGAGCCAAACTGACCCAAAATAACCCAAACCGACCCAAACTGAGCCAAAACTGACCCAAAACTGAGCCAGGGACCCCAAAACCGACCCAAAACTGACACAAACCGACCCAAACTGACCCAAACCGACCCAAACCGACCCAAACCGACCCAAAACTGACCCAAACTGACCCAAACTGACCCAAAACTGACCCAAACTGCCCCAAACTGACCCAAACTGAGCCAAACTGCCCCAAACTGACCCAAACTGAGCCAAACTGACCCAAACTGACCCAAACTGACCCAAACTGACCCAAAACTGACCCAAACTGACCCAAAACTGACCCAAACTGACCCAAACTGACCCAAACTGACCCAAAACTGACACAAACTGACCCAAACTGACCCAAACCGACCCAAACTGACCCAAACTGACCCAAAACTGACCCAAACTGACCCAAACTGACCCAAACTGACCCAAACTCACCCAAAACCGACCCAAAACCAACCAGGGACCCCCAAAACTGACCCAAAACTGATCGAGGGACCCCAAAACTGACCCGGGACACCCCAAAACTGACCCAAAACTGAGCCAAGGACCCCCCAAAACCGACCCAAACCGACCCAAACTGACCCAAACTGACCCAAAACCGACCCAAAACTGACCCAAAACCAACCAGGGACCCCAAACCTGACCCGGGGCACCCCAGAAGTGCCCCAGACCCCCCCTGGGCTCCCCTGGACCCTCCCCAGGTCCCCAGCCCGGCCCCACCTGAGCCCTCAAACTCACCTGGACCCTCCCCCAACCCCCTCCCCCGGTACCCCCCGGTACCCCCGCCCCGCGGCACCGCCCCCCCAACTGCTGCCACCTTCTGCCCAAAGGGGCCTCACCTGTGCCACCCGTGTCCCACCTGTCCCTGTGTCCCACCTGTCCCCACCCATGTCCCACCTGTCCCATCTCACCTGTCCCTGTGTCCCACCTGTCCCCGTGTCCCACCTGTCCCCAGGTGTCTCCTGTCCCTGTGTCCCACCTGTGTCCTTCCTGCCTCAAGTCCCACCTGTCCCTGTGTCCCACCTGTCCCATCTCACCTGTCCCCTCCATGTCTCACCTGTCCCATCCCACCTGTCCCTGTGTCCCACCTGTCCCCAGGTGTCTCCTGTCCCCACCATGTCCCACCCGTCCCTGTGTCCCACCTGTCCCATCCCACCTGTCCCCAGGTGTCTCCTGTCCCCGTGTCCCACCTGTCCCATCTCACCTGTCCCCTCCATGTCCCACCTGTCCCCATGTCCCACCTGTCCCATCTCACCTGTCCCACCCGTGTCCCTGTGTCCCACCTGTCCCCGTGTCCCACCTGTCCCCGTGTCCCACCTGTCCCCAGGTGTCTCCTGTTCCTGTGTCCCACCTGTCCCATCCCACCTGTCCCCGTGTCCCACCTGTCCCTGCCATGTCCCCCCTGTCCCCAGGTGTCACCTGTCCCCACTGTGCTCCCCCCATCCCCAGGTGTCACCTGTCCCCTCTCCCCATGTCCCACCTGTCCCCTCTCACCTGTCCCCAGGTGTCACCTGTCCCCGTGTCCCACCTGTCCCCATGTCACCTGTCTCCAGGTGTCCCCAGGTGTCCCCAGGTGTCTCCAGGTGTCACCTGTCCCCATGTCCCACCTGTCCTTCTGTCTCCCCTGCCTCCAGATTCCACCTGTCCCCAGGTGTCACCTATCCCTTTGTCACCTATCCTCATGTCCCCCCCATCCCCATCTGTCCCCCCTGCCCTTACCATGTCCCCCCCCCAGGTGTCACCTGTCCCTCTCACCTGTCCTCATGTCCAACCTGTCCCCTCTCACCTGTCCCAGGTGTGTCCCCAGGTGTCCCCATGTCCCCCCAGGTGTCCCCATGTCCCCCCATGTCCCCCCAGGTGTCCCTGTCCCCTCTCACCTGTCACCTGTCCCAAGTGTCCCCATGTCCCCCCAGGTGTCCCCATGTCCCCCCAGGTGTCCCCATGTCCCCCTGTGTCCCCCCAGGTGTCCCTGTCCCTCTCACCTGTCCCCTATCCCATCCCCATGTCTCACCTGTCCCCTGTCCCCCCATGTCCCCCCATGTCCCCCAGGTGTCCCCATGTCCCCCCATGTCCCCCCATGTCCCCCCATGTCCCCATGTCCCCCCAGGTGTCCCCATGTCCCCCCATGTCCCCCCATGTCCCCCCATGTCCCCATGTCCCCCAGGTGTCCCCAGGTCCCCCCATGTCCCCCCATGTCCCCCAGGTGTCCCCCCATGTCCCCATGTCCCCCTGTCCCCTCACCTGCGCACGAAGTGCATTTGGTTCCCGCAGATCACGTCCAGCAGCAGCCGCTCGTAGGCGTCCGGCAGCTTCACGTCCTGGGGGCACCCCGGGGGTCAGGGGGGGCACCAGTTTGGGGGGACACTCGGGATTTGGGGGGGCCCAGGTGGGATTTGGGGTGCCCAGGTGGGATTTGGGGTGCCCAAGTAAATTTTGGGGTGCCCAGGTGGGATTTGGGGTGCCCAAGTAAATTTTGGGGTGCCCAGGTGGGATTTGGAGTGCCCAGGTGGTTTTGGGAACCTCCCCAGGTGGGATTTGGGGTGCCCAGGTGGGATTTGGGGTGCCCAGGTAAATTTTGGGGGTGCTCAGGTGGGATTAGACAGGAGGGGCAGGTGGGATTTGGGGTCCCAGAGGGGTTTGGGGGTGCCCAGGTGGGTTTTGGGATCCCAGGTGGGATTTGGGGATCCAGGTGGGTTTTGGGGTGCCCAGGTAAATTTTGGGGGTGCCCAGGTGGGATTTGGGGACTCAGGTGGGATTTGGGGGAGGCCAAATCCCCCAGGTGAATTTTGGGGTGCCCAGGTGGGATTTGGGGATGATCCATTCTCATGTTTCCACCCCCGTTTTTGTGTCCCCATCCCCATTCCTGTGCCCCAAACCCCATTCCTGTGTCCCCAAACTCCATTTTTGTGTCCCCAAACCCCACTTTTGTGTTTCTGTGCCCCATCTCTGTATCCTCGAATCCCATCCCCGTGTCCCCAAACCCCATTTTTGGGTCTCAATGACCCATTTTTGTATCCCCATCCCCATGTCCCCTGCCCTTTCTGTGTCCCCAAACCCCATTTTTCTGTCCCCAAGCCCCATTCCTGTGTCCCCAAATGCCATTTTTGTGTCCCCAAACCCCATTGTTGTGTCCCCAAACCCCATTTTTGTGTCCCCATCCCCATTCCTGTGTCCTCAAACCCCACTTTTATGTCCCCAAACCCCATTCCTGTGTCCCAAACCCCATTTTTGTGTCCCCAAACCCCATTCCTGTGTCCCCAAACCCCGTTTTTGTGTCCCCAAACCCCATTGTTGTGTCTCAGTGGTCCATCCCCATGTCCCCATACCTGTTTCTCTGTCCCCAAATCCCATTTCTGTGTCTCTGATGCCCCATCTCTGTATCCTCGAATCCCATCCCCGTGTCCCCAAACCCCACTTTTGTGTCCCCAAACCCCATTTTTGTGTCCCCAAACCCCATTCCTGTGTCCCCAAATCCCATTTTTGTGTCCCCAAACCCCATTCCTGTGTCCCCAAACCCCATTTTTGTGTCCCCAAACCCCATTCCTGTGCCCCAAATCCCATTCCTGTGTCCCCAAACCCCATTTTTGGGTCTCAATGCCCCATTTTTGGGTCCCCATCCCCATTCCTGTGTCCCCAAACCCCATTTTTGTGTCCCACGCCCCCGTGCCCTGTCCTTTCTGGGTATCCATCCCCATTTTTCTGTCCCCAAACCCCATTCCTGTGTCCCAAACCCCATTTTTGTGTCCCCATCCCCATTGTTGTGTCCCCAAACCCCATTGTTGTGTCCCCAGACCCCATTCCTATGTCCCCAAACCCCATTCCTGTGTCCCCAAACCCCACTTTTGTGTCCCCAGACCCCATTCCTGTGTCCCCAAACCCCATTCCTGTGTCCCCAAACCCCATTCCTGTGTCCCCAAACCCCATTCCTGTGTCCCCAAACCCCATTTTTGTGTCTCCAAACCCCATTTTTGTGTCCCCATCCCCATTGTTGTGTCCCCAAACCCCATTCCTGTGTCCCCAAACCCCATTCCTGTGCCCCAAATCCCATTCCCGTGTCCCCAAATTCCATTTTTGAGTCTCAATGCCCCATTTCTGTGTCCCCATCCCCATTGTTGTGTCCCCAAACCCCATTTTTGTGTCCCCAAATCCCATTCCTGTGTCCCCAAACCCCATTTTTGTGTCCCCAAACCCCACTTTTGTGTCCCAAACCCCATTCCTGTGTCCCCAAACCCCATTTTTGTGTCCCACGCCCCCGTGCCCTGCCCTTTCCAGGTACCCATCCCCATTTTTGTGTCCCCAAACCCCATTCCTGTGTCCCCAAACCCCATTGTTGTGTCCCCAAACCCCATTTTTGTGTCCCAAACCCCATTTCTGTGCCCCCACACCCCATTCCCGGCCCTTTGTGGGCACCTTGTAGCGGCTGCCGTAGGTGAGGTCGAGCTCGGACTCCTCGGGCCGCAGGAACATGCCGGGTTTCTTGGTGTTGAGCTTGGCGTACACGGCCTCGCGCGGCTGCACCCGCACCACCAGCTCGTTGCGCTTGCACTGCCGGGCAAAGATGTCCCCGGGCACCTCCCGGAACTGCAGCCGCACCTCGGCCTTGCGCTCGTTCAGCGCCTTCCCGCAGCGCAGCACAAATGGCACACCTGCAGCATTGGCATCATTGGCATTGTCATCATTGTCATTGTCATCATTGTCATTGTCACCAACATCCCCATCCCAGCGCCTTCCCGCAGCGCAGCACGAACGGCACACCTGCAGCATTGTCATCATTGTCACTGTCATCAATGTCATCATTGGCATTGTCATCATTGTCATCATTGTCATCATTGGCATTGTCATCCTTGTCATTGTCATTGTCATCATTGTCACCAACATCACCATCCCAGCGCCTTCCCGCAGTGCAGCACGAACGGCACACCTGGGACAGTGGCATTATCATTGGCATTGGCATTGTCATTGTCATTGTCATCATTGTCATTGTCATTGTCATCATTGTAATCGTTGGTCATTGTCATCATTGTGATCAACATCCCCATCCCAGCGCCTTCCCGCAGCGCAGCACAAACGGCACACCTGCAGCATTGGCATTGGCATCGTTGTCATTGTCATTGTCATTGTCATCATTGTCATTGTCATCAACATCCATCAACATCATTGTCATTGTCATCATTGTCATTGTCATCGTTGCCACTGTCATCATTGTTACCACTATCATTTTCATCATTGTCATCATTGTCATCATTGTCATTGTCATCGCTGTCATTGTCATCATTGTCATTGACATCATTGTCATTGTCATCATCGTCATTGTCATCATCGTCATTGTCATTGACATCATTGTCATTGTCATCGTTGCCACTGTCATCATTGTTACCACTGTCATTTTCATCATTGTCATCATTGTCATCATTGTCATTGTCATCGCTGTCATTGTCATCATTGTCATTGACATCATTGTCATTGACATCATTGTCATTGTCATCATCGTCATTGTCATTGACATCATTGTCATTGACATCATTGTCATTGTCATCATTGCCATCGTTGTCATTGTCATCATTGTCATTGTCATTGTCATCATTGCCATCATTGTCATTGTCATCATTGACATTGCCATCATTGTCATCGTCATCATTGTCATTGACATCATTGTCATTGTTATCACTGTCATTGTCATCATTGTCATTGTTATCACTGTCATTGTTGTCATTGTCATTGTCACCATTGTCATCAACATCCCCAGCCTGGCGCCTTCCCGCAGCGCAGCACGAACGGCACACCTGGGGACATCACCATTGTCAATGTCATCATTGTCATTGTCATCATTGTCATTGTCATCATTGTCATCATTGTCATTGTCATCATTGTCATTGTCATTGTCATTGTCATCATTGTCATCATTGGCATTGTCATCAACATCCCCATCCCAGCGCCTTCCCGCAGCGCAGCATGAACAGGACACCGGGGGACAGCAGCATTGGCATTGTCATCATTGTCATTGACGTCATCATTGCCACCAACACCCATCAATATCATCACCATCCATCACCAGTCCAGCAATGCAGCACAAACGGCACACCTGAGGACATCATCATTGTCATCATCACAATGTCCATCACCATCATCAACGTCGCCATCCACATCAACATCATCATCGTCATTGTCATCATCAACATCCATCACCATCATCACCATCCATCAACATCATCAACATCCATCACCATCATCAACATCCATCAACATCATCAACATCCATCAACATCCATCCGCATCCCAGCGCCTTCCTGCAGCGCAGCACGAATGGGACACCTGGGGACAGCATTGTCATTGTCATCAACGTCCATCACCATCATCAACGTCACCATCCACATCAACATCATTATTGCCATTGTCATCGTCAACATCCATCACCATCATCACCATCCATCCCTATCTCAGCACCTTCCCACAGTGCAGCACAAACAGCACACCTGGGGACATCATCATTGTCATCATCGCAATGTCCATCACCATCATCAACATCACCATCCACATCAACATCATCATCGTCATTGTCATCAACATCCATCACCATCCATCCCCATCCATCCCCATCCCAGCGCCTTCCTGCAGCACAGCACGAATGGGACACCTGGGGACGTCATCATTGTCATCATCGCAATGTCCATCACCATCATCAACGTCACCATCCACATCAACATCATCATCGTCATTGTCATCAATGTCCATCACCATCATCAACATGAACATCCCAGCGCCTTCCTGTAGGGCAGCACGAACGGCACGCTTGGGACAGTGCCATCATTGGCATCGTCATCACTGTCATTGTCATCACTGTCACCATTGTCACTGTCATCACTGTCACTGTCATCACCATCCATCACCACCCCAGCAACTTCCCGCAGCGCAGCCCGCACAGGACACCTGGGGACAGCAGTGTTGGCATCGTCATTGTCATTGTCATTGTCATCATTGTCACTGTCATCAGTGTCACTGTCATCATTGTCACTGTCATCATTGTCCATCACCATCATCAACACCACCACCCCAGCGCCTTCCCGCAGTGCAGCACGAACGGCACGCCTGGGACATCATCATTGTCATTGTCATCATTGTCATCGTTGTCATCATTGTCATCACTGTCATCATTGTCATCATTGTCATTGCCATCAATGTCATCATTGTCATCATTGCTATTGTCATCATTGTCATTGTCATCAACATCCATCAACATCGTTGTCATTGTCATCGTTGTCATCGCCATCATTGTCATTGCCATCAACATCCATCAACGTCACCACCCCAGTGCGTTCCTGCAGTGCAGCACGAACGGCACGCCTGGGGACAGCATCATTGTCATTGTCATTGTCATCGATCAACATCCATCAACACCATCAACATCCCCATGCACATCAACATCATCATCATTGGCATTGTCATCAACGTCCATCACCATCATCAACGTCCCAGCACCTCCCACAGTGCAGCACGAACGGCACGCCTGGGACAGCAGCGTCATTGTCATTGTCACCGTTGGCATTGTCATCGACATCATCAAAAACACCGTCCACACCATCATCATCGTCATCATTGGCATTGTCACCAACATCCATCAACAGCACCATCCACACCATCATCACCGTCACCATTGGCATTGTCACTGTTGGCATTGTCACCAACATCCATCAACATCACCATCCACACCATCATCATCGTCACCACTGGCATTGTCACCAACATCCATCAACACCACCAACATCACCATCCACACCATCATCATCGTCACCATTGTCATTGTCACCAACATCCATCAACATCACCATCCACACCATCATCGTCACCATTGTCATTGTCACCAACATCCATCAACATCACCATCCACACCATCATCACCGTCACCACTGGCATTGTCACCAACATCCATCAACATCACCATCCACACCATCATCATCGTCACCAACATCCATCAACACCATCAACATCACCATCCACACCATCATCACCGTCACCACTGGCATTGTCACCAACATCCATCAACACCACCAACATCCCCATCCCAGCGCCTTCCTGCAGTGCAGCACCAACGGGACACCTGGGGACATCATCATTGGCATTGGCATTGTCACCGTTGTCATCATTGGCGCTGTCATAGTTGACATCATCATCATCATCAACATCATCACTGTCATTGTCATCACCAACATCGCCATCACCAACACCCATCATCATCACCATCACTGGCACCGTCATCAATGACGTCATCATCATCGTCATCAACATCATCACTGTCATTGTCATCACCAACAGCCATCACCAACACCCATCAGCATCACCATCACTGGCACCGTCATCATTGACATCATCATCATCAACATCATCACTGTCATTGTCATCACCAACATCGCCATCACCAACACCCATCAACATCACCATCACTGGCACCGTCATCAATGACGTCATCATCACCATCATCATTGTCATTGTCATCACCAACATCGCCATCACCAACACCGGCACCATCATCACTGACATCATCATCATCATCAACATCATCACTGTCATTGTCATTGTCATCACCAACATCGCCATCACCAACACCCATCAGCATCACCATCATTGGCACCGTCATCATTGACATCATCATCACCATCATCAACATCATCACTGTCATTGCCATCACCAACAACACCATCACCAACACCCATCATCATCACCATCACTGGCACCGTCATCAATGACGTCATCATCATCATCATCATCATCATCACTGTCATTGTCATCACCAGCATCGCCATCACCAACAGCCATCAACATCACCATCACTGGTACTGTCATCACTGACATCATCATCATCAACATCATCACTGTCATTGTCATCACCAACACCGCCATCACCAACACCCATCAGCAACACCATCATTGGCACTGTCATCATTGATGTCATCATCATCATCATCATCATCACTGTCATTGTCATCACCAACACCCATCATCATCACCATCACTGGCACCGTCATCATTGACGTCATCATCATCATCATCATCATCACTGTCATTGTCATCACCAACACCGCCATCACCAACACCCATCCGCATCACCATCACTGGCACCGTCATCATTGACATCATCATCATCAACGTCCATCAACGTCATTGCCACCGCTGTCATCACTGTCATTGTCACCACTGCTGTGGCCATCATCACCGTTAACATCAACACGGCCTCTATCACCATCATCATCATCATCATCATCATCACCATCATCATCCCCCACCACTGCAGCCACACCTTGGCCTTGTTCAGAGCATTCCCTCAGCACAGGACAGAGGGGACACCTGGGGACAGCGCCATCGTCATCATCATCACCCATCGACATCATAATGGTCATCATCATCATCATCATCATCGTCGTCGTCGTCATCAAATGCAACAATATTGTCATCGCTGCCATCATCAGCATTGTCTCTGTGGCCACCATCATCATCATCACCATCATCAGCGCTGTCTCCTGGCCACCACCATCATCATCACCATCATCAGCATTGTCTCTGTGGCCACCATCATCATCATCACCATCATCAGCGCTGTCTCCTGGCCACCACCATCAACAGCACCATCTCCATGACCACCAGCAGCAGCACCATCTCCATGGACCCCATCATCATCACCCTCTCCTACCCATCATCAGCATCACCACCATCATCATCACCATCTCCATGACCAACACCATCATCACCACCATCAACAGCACCATCTCCATGACCACCAGCATGAACAGCAGCAGTATCTCCATGGCCACCATCATCAGCACCATCTTCACGACCACCACCATCATCATCACCAGCACCATCTCCTAGCCACCATCATCATCACCACCATCAACAGCACCATCTCCATGACCACCAGCATGAACAGCAGCAGTATCTCCATGGCCACCATCATCAGCACCATCTTCACAACCACCATCACCATCATCATCACCAGCACCATCATCATCATCACCATCAACTGCACCATCTCCATGGCCACCAGCATGAACAGCAGCAGTATCTCCATGGCCACCATCATCAGCACCATCTTCACAACCACCATCACCATCATCATCATCACCAGCACCATCTCCTGTCCACCATCATCATCATCACCATCATCAACAGCACCATCTCCTGGCCACCATCACCATCAACAGCACCATCTCCTGGCCATCATCACCATCATCATTACACCATCTTCTGGCCATCATCATCATCACCATCATCAACGCCATCTCCTGGCCACCATCATCATCACCATCAACTGCACCACCTCCTGGCCACCAGCACGAGCAGCACCATCATCAGCACCATCTCCTGGCCACCATCATCATCACCATCATCAGCAGCACCATCTCTTGCCCACCACCATCATCATCAGCACCATCTCCTGGCCATCATCACCATCATCATCAGCACCATCTCCTGGCCATCATCACCATCATCATTACACCATCTTCTGGCCATCATCATCACCATCATCATCACCACCGTCTCCTGGCCATCATCATCATCATCACCATCAACTGCACCACCTCCTGGCCACCATCACCATCAACAGCACCATCTCCTGGCCATCATCACCACCATCATTACACCATCTTCTGGCCATCATCATCATCACCATCATCAACGCCATCTCCTGGCCACCATCATCATCACCATCAACTGCACCACCTCCTGGCCACCAGCATGAGCAGCACCATCATCAGCACCATCTCCTGGCCACCATCATCATATCATCATCATCATCACCACCTTCATCATCACCATCACCATCTCCACAACCACAATCATCAGCACCATCTCTTGCCCACCACCATCATCAGCAGCACCATCTCCTGGCCACCATCATCACCATCACCATCATCATCAGCACCATCTCTTGCCCACCACCGTCATCATCAGCACCATCTCTTGGCCACCATCATCATCACCATCATCAGCACCATCTCCTGGCCACCATCACCATCAACTGCACCATCTCCTGGCCACCAGCATGAGCAGCACCATCATCAACACCATCTCCTGGCCACCATCATCATATCATCACCAGCTTCATCATCACCATCTCCACAACCACAATCATCAGTACCATCTCTTGCCCACCACCATCATCATCAGCACCATCTCCTGGCCACCATCATCATCACCATCATCATCAGCACCATCTCTTGCCCACCACCGTCATCACCATCACCATCTCCTGGCCACCATCATCACCATCATCAGCACCATCTCCTGGCCACCATCATCATATCATCACCAGCTTCATCATCACCATCTCCACAACCACAATCATCAGTACCATCTCTTGCCCACCACCATCATCATCAGCACCATCTCCTGGCCACCATCATCATCACCATCATCAGCAGCACCATCTCCTGGCCACCATCATCATCATCAGCACCATCTCCTGGCCACCATCATCATATCATCATCAGCTTCATCATCACCATCTCCACAACCACAATCAGCAGCACCATCTCTTGCCCACCACCATCATCACCATCACCATCTCCTGGCCACCATCATCATCACCATCACCAGCACCATCTCCTGGCCATCATCATCATCATCACCATCATCAACACCATCTCCTGCACCATCTCCTGGCCACCAGCATGAGCAGCACCATCATCAACACCATCTCCTGCCATCATCATCACCACCATCAACAGCACCATCTCCTGGCCACCATCATCATCACCATCAACAGCACCATCTCCTGGCCACCATCATCATCACCATCACCATCACCAGCACCATCTCCTGGCCATCATCATCACCATCATCATCACCATCATCAACACCATCATCATATCATCACCAGCTTCACCATCACCAACTCCACAACCACAATCATCAGCACCATCTCCTGGCCACCATCATCATCATCACCATCATCAGCAGCACCATCTCTTGCCCACCACCATCATCACCAGCACCATCTCCTGGCCACCACCATCACCATCACCACCCTCATCCCCATCACACCACACGAGTCACCCCATGGCCCCATCTCGGCCGCGCCCTCACCATCCCAGCGCTCGTTGGCCACGCGCAGCACGGCGGTGGCGAAGGTGGGCGTGGTGGAGCCGGCGGGCACCGTGGGGTCGTCCAGGTAGCCCTTCTGTGCCTCGGGGGGGCCCTCGGGGTCGCCCACGTACTGGCCCAGCACCACGTCCTGCAGCTCCACCGGGCTGATGGACTTGAGCACCTTCACCTGGGGGACCATGAGGGACATGTGAGGGACACCTGGAGGTTCCAGTGATGCCACGCAGTGGGGACGTGTTTATGGGGGGCCACCATAAGAGCACGCAATGGCATGGGGGTGTGGGGATGTGGCCATTGGGGGATGTGGTTTTGGGGGCCACCATCAATGATGGGGTGATGGAACAAAGTTGGGGATGTGGCCACTGGGGGACGTGGTTTTGGGGGGCCACCATCAATGATGGGGTGATGGAACAAAGTTGGGGACGTGGTTTTGGGGGGCCACCATCAACGATGGGGTCATGGAACAAACGTGGGGACGTGGTTTTGGGGGGCCACCATCAATAATGGGGTGATGGAACAAAGTTGGGGACGTGGTTTTGGGGGGCCACCATCAATGATGGGGTGATGGAACAAAGTTGGGGATGTGGCCTTTGGGGGACGTGGTTTTGGGGGGCCACCATCGATAATGGGGTGATGGAACAAAGTTGGGGACGTGGTTTTGGGGGGCCACCATCAATGATGGGGTGATGGAACAAAGTTGGGGATGTGGCCATGGTGGATGTGGCTTTGAAGGGTCATCAACAAGAAGGTGCTGATAGGATGTGGTCCAGGACATGGCGTTGGGGTCCACCACTGATAACAGGATAACAGGACATGGTTGGGGACATGGTCAGTGAGAACAGGGCCTTGGGGGACGTGGCTTGAGGGGCCACCATCAATGATGGGAACAAAGTTGGGGATGTGGCCATTGGGGGATGTGGTTTTGGGGGGCCACCATCAATGATGGGATGATGGAACAAAGTTAGGGATGTGGTTTTGGGGGGCCACCATCAATGATGGGATGATGGAACAAAGTTGGGGATGTGGTTTTGGGGGGCCACCATCAATGATGGGGTGATGGAACAAAGTTGGGGACGTGGTTTTGGGGGCCACCATCAATGATGGGGTGATGGAACAAAGTTGGGGATGTGGTTTTGGGGGGCCACCATCAATGATGGGGTGATGGAACATAGTTGGGGATGTGGCCATGGTGGATGTGGCTTTGAAGGGTCATCAACAAGAAGGTGCTGATAGGATGTGGTCCAGGACATGGCGTTGGGGTCCACCACTGATAACAGGATGACAGAACACGGTTGGGGTCATGGTCAGTGAGAACAGGGCCATGGGGGACGTGGTTTTGGGGGGCCACCATCAATGATGGGAACAAAGTTGGGGATGTGGCCATTGGGGGATGTGGTTCTGGGGGGCCACCATCGATAACGGGGTGATGGAACAAAGTTGGGGACGTGGTTTTGGGGGCCACCATCAATGATGGGGTGATGGAACAAAGTTGGGGACGTGGTTTTGGGGGGCCACCATCAATGATGGGGTGATGGAACAAAGTTGGGGACGTGGTATTGGGGGGCCACCATCAATGATGGGATGATGGAACAAAGTTGGGGATGTGGTTTTGGGGGGCCACCATCAATAATGGAGTGACGGAACAAAGTTGGGGACGTGGTTTTGGGGGGCCACCATCAATGATGGGGTGATGGAACAAACGTGGGGATGTGGTTTTGGGGGGCCACCATCGATAATGGGGTGATGGAAAAAGTTGGGGACGTGGTTTTGGGGGGCCACCACCAATGATGGGAACAAAGTTGGGGATGTGGCCATTGGGGGATGTGGTTTTGGGGGGCCACCACCAATGATGGGGTGATGGAACAAAGTTGGGGACGTGGTTTTGGGAGCCACCATCAATAATGGGGTGATAGAACAAAGTTGGGGATGTGGTTTTGGGGGGGCCACCATCAATGACGGGGTCATGGAACAAACGTGGGGATGTGGTTTTGGGGGCCACCATCAATGATGGGGTGATGGAACAAAGTTGGGGACGTGGTTTTGGGGGGCCACCATCAATGATGGGGTGATGGAACAAAGTTGGGGACGTGGTTTTGGGGGGCCACCATCAATGATGGGGTGATGGAACATAGTTGGGGATGTGGCCATTGGGGGATGTGGTTTTGGGGGCCACCATCAATGATGGAGTGACAGAACAAAGTTTGGGACGTGGTTTTGGGGGTCACCATCAAGCACATGCTAACGGGACACGACTGGGATGGGGGGATGTGCCCTGGGGCCACCTGGGCATGGTCCCTGTGGCCATGACCATGATGTGACCATCGAGGACACAGAGCTCAGTGACCGGTGTGGTGTCAGGGGGTGACACCCTGGTGTCCCTGCCGTCCCCACCTTCTCGTCACGCACATCGTCGGGGTTGGTGGACGCCGGCTTCTCCATGGCCACGAGGCAGAGCAGCTGCAGAAGGTGGTTCTGCATCACGTCCCTGCGGGGAGCCGGCGCTGCCACGGGGTCGGGGGACACGGGGGGGACGCGGAGGGGACGCGGGGACGCCGGCGGGCGCCCGCCCTCACCGGATGATGCCGAAGTCGTCGAAGTAGCCGCCGCGGCCCTCGGTGCCGAAGGGCTCCTTGAAGGTCAGCACCACGCAGGCCACGTTGTCGCGGTTCCAGATGGGCCCGAAGATGCGGTTACCGAACCTGGGGTGGGCCAGGGCACGGTGAGGAGGGCTGTGCGTGTCCCTGTGTCCCCTCCAATGTCCCTGTGTCCCCTCCCGTGTCCCTGTGTCCCCTCCTGTGTCCCCTGTCCCCTCCAATGTCCCTGTGTCCCCTCCCTGTCCCCGTGTCCCCTCCTGTGTCCCCTCCCTGTCCCCGTGTCCCCTCCCATGTCCCTGTGTCCCCTGCCATGTCCCCGTGTCCCCTCCCTGTCCCCGTGTCCCCTGCCATGTCCCTGTGTCCCCTGCCATGTCCCTGTGTCCCCTCCCTGTCCCCGTGTCCCCTCCCGTGTCCCCTGTCCCCTCCTGTGTCCCCATGTCCCCTCCAATGTCCCTGTGTCCCCTCCTGTGTCCCCCTGTCCCCTCCCGTGTCCCCTGCCATGTCCCTGTGTCCCCTCCTGTGTCCCCATGTCCCCTCCCGTGTCCCCCTGTCCTCTCCCATGTCCCCTCCCTGTCCCCATGTCCCCTCCCTGTCCCCGTGTCCCCTCCTGTGTCCCCCTGTCCTCTCCCGTGTCCCCTCCCTGTCCCCGTGTCCCCTCCCGTGTCCCCTGCCATGTCCCCGTGTCCCCTCCTGTGTCCCTGTGTCCCCTGCCATGTCCCCGTGTCCCCTCCCATTTCCCCGTGTCCCCTGTTCCTGTGTCCCCTGTCCTCTCCCATGTCCCCATGCTCCCATGTTGCCTCTCATGTCCCCATGTCCCCTCCCGTGTCCCCTCCCGTGTCCCCGGTCCCCTCCCATGTCCCCCTGTCCTCTCCCGTGTCCCCTCCCTGTCCCCGTGTCCCCTCCACATTGGCCCCTGTGTCCCCTGCCATGTCCCTGTGTCCCCTGCCATGTCCCCTGTCTCCTCCCGTATCCCCATGTCACCTGTTCCCATGTCCCCTCCTGTGTTCCCATGTCCCCTTCCCATGTCCCTCTGTCCCCTTCCATGTCCTCCTTCCCCTCCTGTGTTCCCTGTCACCTCCCATATCCCCATGTCCCCTCCTGTGTCCCCACGTCCCTTCCCGTGTCCCCTGCCATGTCCCCGTGTCCCCTGTTCCCGTGTCCCCTCCTGTATCCCCGTGTCCCCTCCCGTGTTCCTGTGTCCCCTCCTGTGTCCCCCTGTCCCCTCCCTGTCCCCGTGTCCCCTGCCATGTCCCTGTGTCCCCTCCCGTGTCCCCGTGTCCCCTCCCGTGTCCCCCTGTCCTCTCCTGTGTCCCCTGCCATGTCCCTGTGTCCCCTCCCTGTCCCCGTGTCCCCTCCCGTGTCCCCATGTGCCCTCTTGTGTCCCTGTGTCCCCTCCCTGTCCCCCTGTCCTCTCCCGTGTCCCCGTGTCCCCTCCTGTGTCCCCTGTCCCCTCCCATGTCCCCATGCTCCTCTGTCACCTCTCATGTCCCCGTGTCCCCTCCCGTGTCCACTGTCCCCTCCCCTGTCCCCATCCCCTCCTGTGTCCCCCTGTCCTCTCCCGTGTCCCCTCCCTGTCCCTGTGTCCCCTCCCTGTCCCTGTGTCCCCTCCCGTGTCCCCTCCCGTGTCCCTGTGTCTCCTCCCGTGTCCCCGTGTCCCCTCCAATGTCCCCTGCCATGTCCCTGTGTCCCCTCCTGTGTCCCCGTGTCCCCTCTTGTGTCCCCGTGTCCCCTCCCTGTCCCCGTGTCCCCTCCCATGTCCCCCTGTCTCCTCCCATTTCCCCGTGTCCCCTGTTCCTGTGTCCCCTGTCCCCTCCCATGTCCCCATGCTCCTCTGTCACCTCTCATGTCCCCATGTCCCCTCCCGTGTCCACTGTCCCCTCCCCTGTCCCCATCCCCTCCTGTGTCCCTGGTCCCCTCCCATGTCCCCCTGTCCTCTCCCGTGTCCCCTCCCTGTCCCCGTGTCCCCACCAATGTCCCTGTGTCCCCTGCCATGTCCCCTGTCTCCTCCCGTATCCCCATGTCCCCTCCTGTGTCCCCATGTCCCCTTCCCATGTCCCTCTGTCCCCTTCTATGTCCTTCCCCTCCTGTGTCCCCTGTCACCTCCCATATCCCCATGTCCCTGTGTCCCCTCCTGTGTCCCCTGTCCCCTCCTCTATCCCCGTGTCCTCTCCCGTGTCCCCCATCCCCTCCCATGTCTCTGTGTCCTCTCCTGTGTCCCCATCCCCGCCCATGTCCCCTGTCCCCTGCCGTGTCCCCTGTCCCCTCCTGTCTCCCCTCCCTTGTCCCTGTGTCCCCTCCCATGTGCCATCCCCTGTCCCTGTGCCACCACAGCACCATGAGGCTCACCCCTGTCCCCATGTTCCCATGTCCCCCTGTCCCCCTGTCCCCATGTCCCTGTCCCCCTGTCCCCTCTCACCGCAGCACCATCAGGCTCTGCACCATCTCCTTGCCCAGGCAGTGTCCCCGTGTCCCCATGTCCCCCTGTCCCCTGTCCCCGTGTCCCTGTCCCCATGTCCCTGTCCCCATGTCCCCGTGTCCCCATGTCCCCCTGTCCCTGTCCCCTCTCACCGCAGCACCATCAGGCTCTGCACCATCTCCTTGCCCAGGCAGTGTCCCCTGTCCCCATGTCCCCATGTCCCTGTCCCCGTGTCCCCGCTCACCGCAGCACCATCAGGCTCTGCACCATCTCCTTGCCCAGGTAGTGTCCCCCTGTCCCCCTGTCCCCATGTCCCATGTCCCCATGTCCCCATGTCCCCTGTCCCCATGTCCCCATGTCCCCATGTCCCAGTGTCCCCATGTCCCAGTGTCCCCTGTCCCCCTGTCCCCATGTCCCCTGTCCCTGTCCCCACTCACCGCAGCACCATCAGGCTCTGCACCATCTCCTTGCCCAGGTAGTGTCCCCCTGTCCCAGTGTCCCCATGTCCCTGTCCCTGTCCCCACTCACCGCAGCACCATCAGGCTCTGCACCATCTCCTTGCCCAGGTAGTGTCCCCTGTCCCTCTGTCCCCATGTCCCCATGTCCCCTGTCCCCATGTCCCCTCTCACCGCAGCACCATCAGGCTCTGCACCATCTCCTTGCCCAGGCAGTGTCCCCATGTCCCAGTGTCCCCTGTCCCCTGTCCCTGTCCCCGCTCACCGCAGCACCATCAGGCTCTGCACCATCTCCTTGCCCAGGCAGTGTCCCCTGTCCCAGTGTCCCCATGTCCCAGTGTCCCCCTGTCCCCATGTCCCTGTCCCTGTCCCCGCTCACCGCAGCACCATCAGGCTCTGCACCATCTCCTTGCCCAGGCAGTGTCCCCTGTCCCTGTCCCCATGTCCCTGTCCCTGTCCCCGCTCACCGCAGCACCATCAGGCTCTGCACCATCTCCTTGCCCAGGTAGTGTCCCCATGTCCCTGTCCCTGTCCCCATGTCCCCACTCACCGCAGCACCATCAGGCTCTGCACCATCTCCTTGCCCAGGTAGTGTCCCCATGTCCCTGTCCCTGTCCCCTGTCCCTGTCCCTGTCCCCGCTCACCGCAGCACCATCAGGCTCTGCACCATCTCCTTGCCCAGGCAGTGTCCCCTGTCCCCCTGTCCCCATGTCCCCCTGTCCCTGTCCCCACTCACCGCAGCACCATCAGGCTCTGCACCATCTCCTTGCCCAGGCAGTGTCCCCATGTCCCCCTGTCCCTGTCCCCACTCACCGCAGCACCATCAGGCTCTGCACCATCTCCTTGCCCAGGTAGTGGTCCATCCGGTAGATCTGCTCCTCGCGGAACAGCGCGCTCAGGTGCGCCGACAGCTCCTCCGACGAGCTCAGGTCCCGCCCAAACGGCTTCTCCACGATGACGCGGTTCCACCTGGGGACAGGGACAGGGACGTGAGGGCGGGGACAGCAGGGGGACAGCGGGGACACGGGGATGTAGGGCCAGGGCCAGGGACAGCAGGGGGACATTGGGGACACAGGGATGTGGGGACAGGGACAGGGGGGACACAGGGATGTGGGGCCAGGGACAGGGACAGCAGGGGGACAGCAGGGACACAGGGATGTGGGGCCAGGGACAGGGACAGGGGGGACACAGGGATGTGGGGACAGGGACAGGGGGGACACGGGGATGTGGGGACAGAGACAGCGGGGACACAGGGATGTGGGGACAGGGACAGGGACAGCAGGGGGACAGCAGGGACACAGGGATGTGGGGACAGGGACAGGGACAGCAGGGGGACATTGGGGACACAGGGATGTGGGGACAGGGACAGGGACAGCAGGGGGACAGCGGGGACACAGGGATGTGGGGCCAGGGACAGGGACAGGGGGGACACAGGGATGTGGGGACAGGGACAGCAGGGACACAGGGATGTGGGGACAGGGACAGGGACAGCAGGGGGACAGCGGGGACACGGGGATGTGGGGACAGGGGGGACACAGGGATGTGGGGCCAGGGACAGGGACAGCAGGGGGACAGCGGGGACACAGGGATGTGGGGACAGGGACAGGGACAGCAGGGACACAGGGATGTGGGGACAGGGACAGCAGGGGGACAGGGGGGACACAGGGATGTGGGGACACGGACAGGGACAGCAGGGGGACAGCAGGGACACAGAGATGTGGGGACAGGGACAGGGACAGCAGGGGGACATTGGGGACACAGGGATGTGGGGACAGGGACAGCAGGGGGACAGCGGGGACACAGGGATGTGGGGCCAGGGACAGGGACAGCAGGGGACACAGGGATGTGGGGCCAGGGACAGGGACAGCAGGGGGATATTGGGGACACAGGGATGTGGGGACAGGGACAGCAGGGGGACAGCGGGGAATATGGGGAGCATGGGGGACATGGACGTGGGGGGACACACAGAGACACAGGGCACAAGGGACATATGGGGACATAAGGAACATGGAGGGACATGGGGACACATGGGGACATGAGGGCAGAGACCGGAGGACACGGGGGGACACGAGAGACATGGACGTGTGAGATACACAAGACACAGGGGACAAGGGACATATGGGGACATAAGGAATGTGGAGGGACATGGGGACATGTGGGGACACACGGGGTCATGAGAGACATGGGACATGTGGGGACACACAGAGACACAGGGGACACGGGACATGTGAGGACACAAGGAACGTGGAGGGACATGGGGACATGGGGGGACACACGGGGACATGAGAGACATGGGACATGTGGGGACACATGGGGGGACACACAGAGACACAGGGGACACGGGACATGTGGGGACACAAGGAACATGGAGGGACATGGGGACATATGGGGACACACAGGACATAGGAAAGTAGGGACATGCGGGGACACATGGGACATGGAGGGACATGGGGACACATGGGGACACATGGGGACATGAGGGCAGAGACCACAGGACACGGGGGGACACGAGAGACATGGACATGTGAGATACACAAGACACAGGGGACAAGGGACATATGGGGACACAAGGAACATGGAGGGACACGGGGATGTGTGGGGACACACGGGGTCATGAGAGACATGGGACATGTGGGGACACACAGAGACACAGGGGACAAGGGACATATGGGGACATAAGGAACGTGGAGGGACATGGGGACATGTGGGGACATGAGAGACATGGACATGGGGGGACACACAGAGACACAGGGGACACGGGACATATGGGGACACAAGGAACGTGGAGGGACATGGGGATGTGTGGGGACACACGGGGACATGAGAGACATGGGACATGTGGGGACACACAGAGACACAGGGGACAAGGGACATATGGGGACACAAGGAACATGGAGGGACATGGGGACATATGGGGACACACAGGACATAGGAAAGTAGGGACATGCGGGGACACATGGGACATGGAGGGACATGGGGACACATGGGGACATGAGAGCAGAGACCGCAGGACATGGGGGGACACGAGAGACATGGGACATGTGAGATACACAAGACACAGGGGACAAGGGACATATGGGGACATAAGGAACATGGAGGGACACGGGGATGTGTGGGGACACAAGAGACATGGACATGTGGGGACATGCAGAGACACAGGGGACATGGGACATATGGGGACACAAGGGACATGGAGGGACACGGGGACATGGGGACACATGGGGACACATGGGACATGCAGAGACACAAGGAACATACGAGGACACGTGGGGACACACAAGACATAGGAAATGTAGGGACATGGGGACATGAAGGGACATGTGGGGACATGGGGACACAGGGGACACTTGGACACATGGGGGACATGGGGACAAAGAGCTCTCAGGTGCTGTGTCACAGGTGTGTCCCCATGTCCCAGGTGTGTCCCCATGTCCCAGGTGTGTCCCAGGTGTGTCTCAGGTGTGTCCCAGGTGTGTCCCAGGTGTGTCACAGGTGTGTCCCAGGTGTGTCCCCATGTCACAGGTGTGTCCCAGGTGTGTCCCCATGTCCCAGGTGTGTCCCAGGTGTGTCCCCACTCACCCCTGGCCCATGCAGAGCGCTCTCAGGTGCTGTGTCCCAGGTGTGTCCCCATGTCCCAGGTGTGTCCCCATGTCCCAGGTGTGTCCCAGGTGTGTCCCAGTGTGTCCCCACTCACCCCTGTCCCATGCAGAGCGCTCTCAGGTGCTGTGTCACAGGTGTGTCCCCATGTCCCAAGTGTGTCCCCATGTCCCAGGTGTGTCCCAGGTGTGTCCCCATGTCCCAGGTGTGTCCCCATGTCCCAGGTGTGTCCCAGGTGTGTCCCCACTCACCCCTGTCCCATGCAGAGCGCTCTCAGGTGCTGTGTCACAGGTGTGTACACGCTGGGGGGCAGGGCCAGGTAGAAGAGCCGGTGGGCGCGGTCGCCCCCGGGCAGTGCCCGCAGGTGAGCGTCCAGCGCCCGGAACGAGGCCTCGTCCCCGTACTGACCCTGCACGAAGCTCTGCAGGGACAGGAACAGCTCCAGGCACGGGCCGTCCTCGGGGGACACCTGCGGGGACAGGGACAGGTGAGACAGGTGGGACAGGGACAGGGACAGGTGGGACAGGGACAGGTGAGACAGGGACAGGGACAGGTGAGACAGGGACAGGTGGGACAGGGAGGGACAGGGGACAGGGACAGGTGAGACAGGGACAGGGACAGAGACAGGTGGGACAGGGACAGGGACAGGGACAGGTGGGACAGGGACAGGTGAGACAGGGACAGGGACAGGTGAGACAGGGACAGGTGGGACAGGGACAGGTGGGACAGGGACAGGTGGGACAGGGACAAGTGAGACAGGGACAGGGACAGGTGGGACAGGGACAGGTGAGACAGGGACAGGGACAGGTGAGACAGGGACAGGTGGGACAGGGACAGGTGGGACAGGGACAGGTGGGACAGGGACAAGTGAGACAGGGACAGGGACAGGTGAGACAGGGACAGGTGGGACAGGGACAGGTGGGACAGGGACAGGTGGGACAGGGACAAGTGAGACAGGGACAGGGACAGGTGGGACAGGGACAGGTGAGACAGGGACAGGTGACACAGGGACAGGTGAGACAGGGACAGGAACAGGGGACAGGGACAGGGGACAGGTGAGACAGGGACAGGGGACAGGGACAGGTGGGACAGGGACAGGGACAGGTGAGACAGGGACAGGGACAGGGACAGCTCCAGGCACGGGCCGTCCTCAGGGGACACCTGCGGGGACAGCGACATGGACAGGTGAGACAGGGAAGGGACAGGGACAGGGACAGGGACAGGTGAGACAGGGACAGGGACAGGTGGGACAGGGACAGGTGAGACGGGGACAGGTGGGACAGGGACAGGGACAGGGGACAGGTGGGACAGGGACAGGTGAGACAAGGACAGGGACAGGGACAGGTGAGACAGGGACAGGGAACAGGTGGGACAGGGACAGGGACAGGTGGGACAGGGACAGGTGAGACAGGGACAGGGACAGGTGGGACAGGGACAGGTGGGACAGGGACAGCGACAGTGACAGGTGGGACAAGGACAGGTGGGACAGGGACAGGGACAGGTGGGACAGGGACAGGTGAGACAGGGACAGGTGAGACAGGGACAGGGGACAGGGACAGGTGGGACAGGGACAGGTGGGACAGAGACAGGGGACAGGCGACAGGTGGGACAGGGACAGGTGGGACAGGGACAAGAACACGTCCAGGCAGGGCCCATCCTCAGGGGTCACCTGTGGGGACAGGGGACAGGGACACAGAGAGTGCCCTCAGGGGTCACCTGGGACAGGCAGGGACAGGTGAGGGGACACAGGGACAAAAGGTCAGGCAGAGCTTGTCCTTGGGGGTCACCTGGGGACAGGTGAGGTCAGGAGGGGACAGAGGGGTCAGGAGGGGACAAAGGTCAGGAGGGGACAGAAGGGACAGGAGGGGACAGGTGAGGTCAGGAGGGGTCAGGGGGGACAGAGGGGTCAGGAGGTGCCAGGAAGGGACAGGTGAAGTCAGGAGGGGACAGAGGGGTCAGGAGGGGACAAAGGTCAGGAGGGGACACAGAGGGGACAGGAGGGGACAGGAGGGGACACAGAGGGGACAGAGAGACAGGAGGGGTCAGGGGGGACAGAGGGGTCAGGAGGGGACAGAGGGGACAGAGGGGACAGGAAGGGACAGGGAGGTCAGGAGGGGACAGAGGAGACAGAGGGGACACAGAGGGGACAGGAGGGGACAGGGGGGACAGAGGGGACACAGAGGGGTCAGGAGGGGACAGAGGGGACAGAGGGGACACAGAGGGGACAGAGGGGACAGGAGGGGACAGAGGGGACACAGAGGGGACACAGAGGGGACAGAGGGGACAGGAGGGGACAGAGGGGACAGAGGGGACACAGAGGGGTCAGGGGACACAGGGGGACACAGAGGGGACACAGAGGGGACACAGAGGGGACACAGAGGGGACAGGGGGGACACAGAGGGGACAGAGGGGACAGGAGGGGTCAGGAGGGGTCAGGAGGGGTCAGGGGGACACAGAGGGGACACAGAGGGGACAGAGGGGACAGGAGGGGTCAGGAGGGGTCAGGAGGGGTCAGGGGGACACAGAGGGGACAGGGGGGACAGGAGGGGTCAGGAGGGATCAGGAGGGGACACAGCGAGGACAGGGGACACAGAGGGGACAGGAGGGGACAGAGGGGACAGAGGGGTCAGGAGGGGACAGAGGGGACAGGGGGGACAGGGGGGACAGGAGGGGACAGGGGGGACAGGGGGGACAGGGGGGACAGGAGGGGACAGGGGGGACAGGGGGGACAGGGGGGACAGGAGGGGACAGGGGGGACAGGGGGGACAGGGGGGACAGGAGGGGACAGGGGGGACAGGGGGGACAGGGGGGACAGGGGGGACAGGAGGGGACAGGGGGGACACAGAGGGGACAGAGGGGACAGGTGAGGTCAGGAGGGGGCAGAGGAGACAGGAGGGGTCAGGGGACAGAGGGGACACAGAGGGGACAGGGGGGACAGAGGGGACAGGAGGGACACAGAGGGGACAGGAGGGTCAGGAGGGGACAGAGGGGTCAGGGGGGTCAGGAGGGGTCAGGAGGGGACAGAGGGGACACAGAGGAGACACAGAGGGGACAGAGGGGACACAGAGGGGACACAGAGGGGACAGAGGGGACAGGGGGGTCAGGAGGGGACACAGAGGGGACAGGGGGACAGGGGCAGCGCTGTCACCTTGAGGTGGGGCAGGGTCTGCTCCCGGATCAGCTCCACCGTGAGGGGCGAGCGGGCGAAGCCGACGACGCGCGTGTCATCGGGGAGCAGCCCGTCCCGGAACAGCCACCTGCGGGGGACACCACCTGTGTCACTGTGTGTCACCACCTGTGTGTGTCACCTGTGTGTGTCACCTGTGTGTGTCACCTGTGTGTGTCACCTGTGTGTCACCTGTGTCACCTGTGTGTCACCTGTGTCACCTGTGTCACCTGTGTGTGTCACCTGTGTCACCTGTGTGTCACCTGTGTGTCACCTGTGTGTCACCTGTGTCACCTGTGTCACCTGTGTGTCACCACCTGTGTGTGTCACCTGTGTGTCACCTGTGTGTGTCACCTGTGTCACTGTGTCACTGTGTCACCTGTGTGTCACCTGTGTCACCTGTGCCACCTGTGTCACCTGTGTGTCACCTGTGTCACCTGTGTCACTGTGTCACCACCTGTGTCGCCTGTGTCACCTGTGTGTCACCTGTGTCACTGTGTCACCTGTGTGTCACCTGTGTCACTGTGTGTCACCACCTGTGTGCCACCTGTGTGTGTCACCTGTGTCACTGTGTGTCACCTGTGTGTCACTTGTGTGTCACCTGTGCCACCTGTGTCACCTGTGTCACTGTGTCACCCGTGTGTCACCTGTGTGCCACCTGTGTGTGTCACCTGTGTGTCACCTGTGTCACCTGTACCACCTGTGTCACCACCTGTGCATGTCACCTGTGTCACCTGTGTGTCACCTGTGTGTCACCTGTGTCACTGTGTCACCTGTGTGCCACCTGTGTGTTACCTGTGTCACCACCTGTGTGTGTCACCTGTGTCACCTGTGCCACCTGTGTCACCACCTGTGCCACCTGTGTGTGTCACCTGTGTGTCACCTGTCACCACCTGTGTCACCTGTGTCACTGTGTCACTGTGTCACCACCTGTGTCACCTGTGTCACCTGTGTCACCTGTGCCACCTGTGTCACCTGTGTGTCACCTGTGTCACTGTGTCACCTGTGTCACCTGTGTCATCTGTGTGTCACTGTGTCACCTGTGTCACTGTGTCACCTGTACCACCTGTGTCACCTGTGTCACCTGTGTGTCACCTGTGTGTCACCTGTGTCACCTGTACCACCTGTGTCACCTGTGTGTCACCTGTGCCACCTGTGCCACCACCTGTGTGTGTCACCTGTGTCACTGTGTCAGTGGTGTCACCTGTGTGTGTCACCTATGTCACTATCTGTGTCACTATCTGTGTCATTATCTGTGCCACCTGTGTCACCTGTGCCATCTGTGTCACCACCTGTGTGTGTCACCTGTGTCACTGTGTCACCTGTGTCACCTGTGTCACTATCTGTGTCACTATCTGTGTCACTATCTGTGTCACTATCTGTGTCACCTGTGTGTCACCTGTGTCACCACCTGTGTGTCACCTGTGTCACCTGTGCCACCTGTGTCACCTGTGCCACTATCTGTGCCACCTGTGCCACCTGTACCACCTGTGTCACCTGTGTCACCTGTGCCACTATCTGTGCCACCTGTGCCACCTGTGTCACCTGTGTCACCACCTGTGTGTGTCACCTGTGTCACCTGTGCCACCTGTGTCACCACCTGTGCCACCTGTGTGTCACCTGCGCCACCACCTGTGTCACTATCTGTGCCACCTGTGCCACCACCCGCGTCCCCAGAGTCCCCCCGGTGCCACCTGTGCCATCAGGGGGCGCCTGTCCCAGCAGAGCCACCTGGGGGATGGCACTGTCACCTGTGTCACCAAGCCCTTGGGGACACCCCCAACACTGCCACCACCCCCTCTCGGGGTGCCAGGCCTAAGGTGACACCGCTGTCACCAACCCTCCCTCAGGGTGGGGACACTGGGAATGGGGCTCCTGTCCCTGCGTCACCCTGGGAGGAGTGACACCGAGGGGACAGGTGACACAGGCACAGGTGACACAGGGACAGGTGACACCGAGGGGACAGGTGACACAGGGACAGGTGACACAGGGACAGGTGACACAGAGGGGACAGGTGACACACAGGGGACACAGGGACAGGTGACACAGAGGGGACAGGTGACACAGGGACAGGTGACACAGGGACAGGTGACACAGAGGGGACAGGTGACACACAGGGGACACAGGGAGAGGTGACACAGAGGGGACAGGTGACACAGGGACAGGTGACACAGGGACAGTGTAACACAGAGGGGACAGGTGACACACAGGGGACACAATGACAGGTGACACAGGGACAGGTGACATAGAGGAGACAAGTGACACAGGGACAGGTGACACCGGGACAGGTGACACAGAGGGGACAGGTGACACAGGGACAGGTGACACAGGGACAGGTGACATAGAGGAGACAGGTGACAGAAAGGGGACAGGTGACACAGGGAGAGGCGACAGAAGGGGGACAGGTGACACAGGGAGAGATGACAGAAGGGGGACAGGTGACACATAGGGGACAGGTGACACAGGGACAGGTGACACAGGGACAGGTGACATAGGGACAAGTGACACAGAGACAGGTGACACAGGGACAGTGTGACACACAGGGACAGGTGACACAGGGACAGGTGACACAGAGGAGACAGGTGACACAGGGACAGGTGACACAGAGGGATCAGGTGACACAGGGACAGGTGACACAGGGACAGTGTGACACAGGGACAGTGTGACACAGGGACAGGTGACACAGGGGGGACAGATGACACAGAGAGGTGACACAGGGACAGTGTGACACAGGGACAGTGTGACACAGAGGGATCAGGTGACACAGGGACAGGTGACACAGGGACAGTGTGACACAGGGGCAGGTGACACAGGGAGGTAACACAGGGACAGGTGACACAGAGGGGACAGGTGACAGACAGGTGACACAGGGACAGGTGACACAGGGACAGGTGACACAGAGGGGACAGGTGACACAGGGACAGGTGACACAGGGACAGTGCGACACCGGGACAGGTGACACAGGGACAGGTGACACAGAGGGGACAGGTGACACAGGGACAGGTGACACAGAGGGGACAGGTGACACAGACAGGTGACACAGGGACAGTGTGACACAGGGACAGTGCGACACCGGGACAGGTGACACAGGGACAGGTGACACAGGGACAGGTGACACAGGGACAGTGCGACACCGGGACAGGTGACACAGGGACAGGTGACACAGAGAGGACAGGTGACACAGGGAGAGGTGACACAGAGACAGGTGACACAGGGACAGGTGACACAGAGACAGGTGACACAGGGACAGGTGACACAGAGGGGACAGGTGACACAGGGACAGGTGACACATGGACAGGTGACACAGGGACAGGTGACACAGAGAGGTAACACAGGGACAGGTGACACAGGGACAGGTGACACAGGCGCAGGTGACACAGGGGGAACAGGTGACACAGAGAGGACAGGTGACACAGGGAGAGGTGACACAGGGACAGGTGACACAGGGACAGGTGACACCGAGGGGACAGGTGACACAGGGACAGGTGACACAGAGACAGGTGACACAGGGAGAGGTGACACAGGGACAGGTGACACAGGGACAGGTGACACAGAGAGGTAACACAGGGACAGGTGACACAGGGACAGGTGACACCGAGGGGACAGGTGACACAGGGACAGGTGACACAGAGACAGGTGACACAGGGACAGGTGACACAGAGGGGACAGGTGACACAGGGAGAGGTGACACACAGAGGACAGGTGACACAGGGGGGACAGGTGACACAGGGAGAGGTGACACCGGGACAGGTGAACAGGGACAGGTGACACAGAGGGGACAGGTGACACAGGGACAGGTGACACAGGGAGAGGTGACATAGAGGGGACAGGTGACACAGGGACAGGTGACACAGGGGGGACAGGAGCTGCAAACTGAGGAGCTGGGGACACCGGCTCCCACTGGGGACACTGGTGCCAGCTGGTGACACAGCTGTGGTGACACTGGGGACAGAGCAGACAATGGCAGCACTGAGTGCCACTGGTGGCACTGGGGACAGCACTGAGTGACATTGGTGGCCCTGGTGGCCCTGGTGGCCCTGGGGACAGCTGGGACTCCAGTGCCAGCCCCAGTGACCCCGGTGACATCAGTGACCCTGGGGACGGCTGGGGACATTGGTGGCCCTGGGGACAGGTGGAACACAGGTGGCCTTGGTGACACCATCGTTCCTTTTGTCCCCTCAGTGTCCCTGCTGTCCCCAAGTGTCCTCATTGTGCCCTCGGTGTCCCCAGGTACCCCCTCAGTGTCCTCAGGTACCCCCGCTGTCCCCATTGTCCCCTCAGTGTCCTCACTGTCCCCTCAGTGTCCCCGCTGTCACCTCAGTGTCCCCATTGTCCCCTTGGTGTCCCCAGGTGTGTCCTCAGTGTCCCCAGGTACCCCCTCAGTGTCCCCAGGTAACCCCCGCTGTCCCCATTGTCCCCTCAGTGTCCCCAGGTGCCCCCATTGCCCTCTCACTGTCCCCATTGTCCCCATTGTCCCCAGGTGTCCCCGCTGTCCCCATTGTCCCCTCAGTGTCCCTGTGTGTCCCCAAGCGTCCCCATTGTCCTCTCAGTGTCCCCAGGTGTCCCCACTGTCCCCTCAGTGTCCCCCCTGTCCCCTCAGTGTCCCCACTGTCCCCATTGTCCCTCCACTGTCCCCACTGTCCCCCCAGTGTCCCCTCAGTCCCCACTGTCCCCCCACTGCCCCCTCACTGTCCACACTGTCCCCTCAGTGTCCCCATTGTCCCCTCAGTGTCCCCTCATTGTCCTCACTGTCCCCTCATTGTCCCCACTGTCCCCATTGTCCCCCCACTGTCCCCACAGTCCCCATTGCCCCCTCAGTGTCCCCTCAGTCCCCATTGCCCCCTCAGTGTCCCCACTGTCCCCTCACTGTCCCCTCACTGTCCCCATTGCCCCCTCACTGTCCCCACTGTCCCCTCAGTGTCCCCTCAGTGTCCCCTCAGTGTCCCCACTGTCCCCTCACTGTCCCCACTGTCCCTACTGTCCCCAATGTCCCCACTGTCCCCTCATTGCCCCCTCAGTGTTCCCACTGTCCCCCCATTGTCCCCTCAGTGTCCCCTCATTGTCCCCATTGTCGCCCCACTGTCCCCTCACTGTCCCTTCACTGTCCCCACTGTCCCCATTGTCCCCACTGTCCCCTCACTGTCCTCACTGTCCCCACAGTCCCCATTGCCCCCTCAGTGTCCCCAGGTGTCCCCACTGTCGCCATTGCCCCTTCAGTGTCCCCTCAGTGTCCCCACTGTCCCCTCAGTGCCCCCACTGTCCCCCCACTGTTCCCATTGTCGCCTCAGTGTCCCCATTGTCCCCACTGTCCCCTCAGTCCCCACTGTCCCCTCATTGTCCTCACTGTCCCCCCACTGTCCCCACTGTCCCCAGGTGTCCCAATTGTCCCCCCACTGTCCCCACTGTCCCCTCATTGTCCCAACTGTCCCCAGGTGTCCCCACTGTCCCCACTGTCCCCTCAGTGTCCCCACTGTCCCCCCACTGTCCCCACTGTCCCCCCATTGTCCCCACTGTCCCCCCATTGTCCCTACTGTCCCCTCAGTCCCCATTGTCCCCTCATTGCCCCCTCACTGTCCCCACTGTCCCCTCACTGTCCCCCCAGTGTCCCCACTGTCCCCAGGTGTCCCCTCAGTGTCCCCTCAGTGTCCCCTCAGTCCCCACTGTCCCCTCATTGTCCTCAGTGTCCCCAGGTGTCCCCACTATCCCCCCAGTGTCCCCTCAGTGTCCCCACTGTCCCCACTGTCCCCCCACAGTCCCCTCACTGTCCCCACTGTCCCCATTGTCCCCCCACTGTCCCCTCAGTGTCCCCAATGTCCCCACTGTCCCCACTGTCCCCATACCATATCGTGGGGTAAATCTTCTTCCTGGCCAGGTCACCCTGTGGGGGGAGGGGCGCTGAGGGCTGGGGGCGGGGCGGGGCCACACCCAGCGCTGGCCCCTCCCCCACCCAGGAATGTGCTGAGTCAGCGGCCCCGCCCCTCCCCCTCCCCCACCGGGGCCGTTCAATGGGCGGGGCTGGGCAATGGGGGGGGGGGGGGAGGGGCGGAGGAGGAAGTTGGGGTGCGGGTGGGGGAGGGGCGGGCGTGGCACCCCAACTTCCTCCCCTCCCCCCAAAACCGGCCCCGGGTCCCGCCCATCCCCCAATCTCCTCCTCCCCCTTTCCCTTTGTCCCAAATCCCCCCGAAATTCCCTCAAATCCCCCAAAATCCACCCAAATGCCTCCAAAATCCCCCAAAAATCTCCCCAAAATCCCCTCAATTCTCCCCCAAAAATCCCCCCAAAATCCCCAAAAATCTCCACAAAATCCCCTCAATTCTCCCCCAAAAATCCCTCCAAAATCCTCAAAAATCTCCCCAAAATCTCCCCAAAATCCCCTCAATTCTCCCCCAAAATCTCCCCAAAATCCCCTCAATTCTCCCCCAAAATCCTCCCCAAAAATCTCCCCCAAAATCCCCTCAATTATCCCCAAAAATCCCTCCAAAATCCCCCCAAAATCCCCTCAATTATCCCCAAAAATCCCTCCAAAATCCCCCCAAAAATCCCTCCAAAATCTCCCCAAAATCCGCTCAATTCTCCCTCAAAAATCCCTCCAAAATCCCAAAAAATCCCCTCAATTCTCCCTCAAAAATTCCTCCAAAATCCCCAAAAATCTCCCCCAAAACCCCCCAAAATTTCCTCAATTCTCCCTCAAAAATCCCTCCAAAATCCCCAAAAATCCCCTCAATTCTCCCCAAAAAATCTCCCCAAAGATCTCCCCAAAGATCTCCCCAAAATCTCCTCAATTCTCCCCCAAAAATCCCTCCAAAATCCCTCCAAAATCCCCTCAATTCTCCCCAAAAATCTCCCCAAAGATCTCCCCAAAATCCCCTCAATTCTCCCCCAAAAATCCCTCCAAAATCCCCCTAAAATCCCCTCAATTCTCCCCCAAAAATCCCTCCAAAATCCCCAAAAATCTCCCCAAAACCCCCTCAATTCTCCCCCAAAAATCCTCCCCAAAATCCCCTCAATTCTCCCCCAAAAATCTCCCCAAAATCCCCAAAAATCCCCCCAAAACCCCTCAATTCTCCCCAAAAATCTCCCCAAAGATCTCCCCAAAATCCCCAAAAATCTCCCCAAAAAATCCCTCCAAAATCCTCAAAAATCTCCCCAAAATCTCCCCAAAACCCCCTCATTTCTCCCCAAAAATCTCCCCAAAGATCTCCCCAAAATCCCCTCAATTCTCCCCCAAAATCTCCCCAAAACCCCCCCAAAATCCCCTCAATTCTCCCCAAAAATCCCTCCAAAATCCCCAAAAATCTCCCCCAAAACACCCCCAAAATTTCCTCAATTCTCCCCCAAAATCCCCACAAAAAATCCCCTCAATTCTCCCCAAATTCCCCCAAATTCTCCCCAAAATTTCCTTTATTTCCCCCAACCCCGAATTTCCTTTATTTTCCCCAAAATCTCCCCAAAACCCCCCCAAAAAATCCCCCAAAAATCCCCCAAAAATCTCCCCAAAATCTCCTCAATTCTCCCCAAATTCCCCCAATTTCCTTTATTTCCCCCAGATCTCCCAATTCCCTTCATTTCCTCCAAATTTCCTTTCCACCCTTCCATATCCCCCCACTGCCCCCCAACATTTCCTTCCCCTTTTTTGCTCTTTCCACCCCCCAATTTCACCCCAAACCCCAAATTCCACCCCACAAACCCCAAATTTCTGCCCCAAACCCCTTTATCCCCCCCAAACCCCAAATTTCTGCTCCCAACCCCCAAATTCCTGCCCCAAGCTCCCTTTATTCGCCCCCAACCCCTTTATTTCCCCCCAAATCCCTTTATCCCCCCCAAACCCCTTTATTTCCCCCTCCAACCCCCTTTATTTCCCCCTTAAACCCCAAATTTCTGCCCCCAACCCCCAAATTCCTGCCCCAAGCTGCCTTTATTCGCCCCCAAACCCCTTTATTTCCCCCCAAACCCCTTTATTTCCCCCCAAACCCCTTTATTTACCCCCCAAACCCCAAATTTCTGCCCCCAAACCCCAAATTTCTGCCCCCAACCCCAAAACTCCCGCCCCCAACCACCTTTATTTCCCCCCCCAACTCCAAATTCCTGCCCCAAACCCCCTTTATTTTCCTCTCCAAACCCCTTTATCCCCCCCCAAACCCCAAACCCCAAATTTCTGCCCCAAACCCCCTTTATCCCCCCCAAACCCGTTTATTTCCTCCTCCAACCCCCTTTATTTCCCCCTCAACCCCCTTTATTTCCCCCCTAAACCCCAAATTCCTGCCCCAAACCCCCTTTATTTCTCCCCCAAACCCCTTTATTTCCCCCAGCCCCCTTTATTTGCCCCCCAATCCCCAAATTCCTGCCCCCAAACCCCAAACTCCCATCCCAAACCCCCTTCATTTCTCCCCCAAACCCCAAATTTCTGCCCCCAAACCCAACTCCTGCCCCAAACCCTTTTATTTCCCCCCAAACCCCTTTATCCCCCCCAACCCCCTTTATTTGCCCCCCAAACCCCAAACTCCTGCCCCCAACCCCCTTTATTTGCCCCCCAAACCCCAAACTCCCATCCCAAACCCCCTTTATTTCCCCCCAAATCCCTTTATCCCCCCCAACCCCCTTTATTTGCCCCCCAAACCCCAAATTTCTGCCCCCCAAACCCCAAATTTCTGCCCCCAACCCCAAACTCCCGCCCCCAGCCCCCTCCCCGGCCCCATCCCCACTCACGGAGGCGCCGAGGATGACGAGGACGTGCGGGTGGCCCTGCAGGAAGGCTCCGTCCCGGCTCAGCTCCTGCCGGAGCATCCCGCACACCTGCGAGCGGCTCAGCTGCCCCCCGGCGCCCGGCGCCTCCTCACCGGGGCCCGGCATCGCTCCTGGGGGGCGGACCGGGCACTTGGGGGGCCGGTTCGGGTACTTGGGGGGCGGACCGGGCACTTGGGGGGCCGGTTCGGGCACTTGGGGGGCAGGGCTGGCACTTGGGGGGCCGGTTCGGGCACTTGGGGGGCCGGTTCGGGTACTTGGGGGGCAGGGCTGGCACTTGGGGGGCAGGGCTGGCACTTGGGGGGCAGGGCTGGCACTTGGGGGGCCGGTTCGGGCACTTGGGGGGCAGGGCTGGCACTGGGGGGGCCGGTTCGGGTACTTGGGGGGCCGGTTCGGGCACCCCGGGCAGGATTCGGGGAGCAGAGGAACAGGTTTGGGCACCCCAGGGCAGGATTGGAGGGGCTGTGGGGCAGGGCTGGCACTTGGGGGGCAGGGCTGGCACTTGGGGGGCGGGTTTGGGTACTTGGGGGGCGGGATCGGGCACTTGGGGGGCAGGGCTGGGCACCCCAGGGCAGGATTGCAGGGGCTGTGGGGCAGGGCTGGCACTTGGGGGGCAGGGCGGGCACTTGAGGGGCGGGATCGGGCACTTGGGGGGCAGGGCGGGCACTTGGGGGGCCGGTTCGGGCACTTGGGGGGCAGGGCTGGCACTTGGGGGGCCGGTTCGGGCACCCCGGGCAGGATTCGGGGAGCAGAGGAACAGGTTTGGGCACCCCAGGGCAGGATTGGAGGGGCTGTGGGGCAGGGCGGGCACTTGGGGGGCAGGGCTGGGCACCTCAGGGCAGGATTGGAGGGGCTGTGGGGCAGGGCTAGCGCTTGGGGGGCGGGTTTGGGCACTTTGGGGGCAGGGCTGGCACTTGGGGGGCAGGGCTGGGCACCCCAGGGCAGGATTGGAGGGGCTGTGGGGCAGGGCTGGCACTTGGGGGACGGGTTCGGGCACTTGGGGGGCGGGTTTGGGCACTTGTGGGGCGGGATCGGGCACTTGGGGGGCAGGGCTGGGCACCCCAGGGCAGGATTGGAGGGGTTGTAGGGCAAGGTTGGCACTTGTGGGGCGGGATTTGAGGTTTTGGGGCAGGGTTGGCTCCTGGGGTGGGGTTGGGTGGGGCAGGATCCGGGATTTGGGGGTAAAATCGGGGATTTGGGGTTGGGATTTGAGATTTGGGGGCGGGATTTGGGTTCGGATCGGGGATTTGGGGGCGGGTTTGGGCACCCCAGGGCAGGATTGGAGGGGCTGTGGGGCAGGGCTGGCACTTGGGGGGCAGGGCTGGCACTTGTGGGGCGGGATCGGGCACTTGGGGGGCAGGGCTGGGCACCCCAGGGCAGGATTGGAGGGGTTGTGGGGCAGGGCTGGCACTTGTGGGGCGGGATTCGAGGTTTTGGGGCAGGGCTGGCACTTGGGGTCGGGTTGTGTGGGGCAGGATCTGGGATTTGGGGTCGGCATTTGGGATTTTGGGGTTGGGATTTTGGGGCAGGATTGGGGATTTGGGGGTGACATTTGAGATTTCAGGGTTGGATTTGGGGCCAGGATTTGGGGATTTTGGGGTTGGGATTTGGGATTTAGGGGGTGGGATTTGGGATTTTGGGGTTGGGATTTGGGATTTAGGGGGTGGGATTTGGGATTTTGGGGTTGGGATTTGGGGGCAGGATCGGAGATTTGGGGGCGGGATTTGGGGTTTAGGGGCAGGATTTGGGATCTGGGATTTAGGGCCGGAATCGGGGATTCCAGGTTGAATTTGGGGGTAGAATCGGGGATTTTGGGGTGGGATCCGGGATTTGGGGTTCGGATCAGGGATTTTGGGGTGGGATTTGGGATTCGGGGCTGGGATCGAGGATTTTGGGGTGGGATTTGGGAATTGGACATGATATTTGGGATTTGGGGGTGGGATCCGGGATTTGGGGTTCGGATCGGGGATTTTGGGGTGGGATTTGGGATTTGGGGGCGGGATTTGGGGGAGATTGGGGCGTGGCCAGGGTGGGGCAGGACACGCCCTCCCCCCATTGTCCCCCTCAAATCCGCCCCGATTTCCCCCCCAGACCCCCCAAATCCCCTCAGAGCCCCCTCCCCATCCCCCCATAAACCCCCAGGCCCCCACGGAGCCCCCAATTCCCCTCAAATCTCCCCAAATTTTCCCAATTTCCGCCTTCACCCCCCATCAATTGACCCTCAACCCCTCACGGAGCCCTGGACACTCCCAGGCTCCCAATTTCCGCCTTCACTGACCCCAAATCCCCCAAAATTCCCTTCAAATCCCCCAAATTCCCTTCAAATCGCCCTCGAATTTCCCCCAAATCCCCTCAAATCTCCCAGATTCCCCCCAACTTTCCCTCAAATTCCTCTCAAATCCTTATATTCCCCCCAAATCCCGAAATTCCCCCCAAATCCCCCCTAAATTTCCCAAATCTCCCAGATTGCCCCCAATTTTCCCCCAAATTCCCCTCAGACCCCCGAAATTCCCCTCAAACCCCCCCCCATTTCCGCCCCAAACCCCCCACATCCCCCCTCAGCTCCCTCCTGACGCTGCTCCCCAGGCCCTCCTGGACCCCCCGGGCCATTTTAGACCCCAGATTCCCTCACGTCCTCCGGAATTTCCCCGAATTTCCCCGAATTTCTTTAAATTTCCCAAATTTCCTCATCACTTCCCGGTCCCCCCGCACCTTCCCGCTCCGGCCGCTCTCGCGCCGCCTCCCCCACGCTCGCGCGGCTCCCCATCCCCTCACAGAGGCCACGCCCACCGCCACGCCCTCACCCTTTATCCACCAATCATCGCCGAGCCTCTTATCTCACCAACCAATCACCGCCGAGCTTTTTTCCGCCTTAACCAATCACCGCAGAGCGCGGGAGGAGCTACACACGGAGGCGTAACCAATCAGCGCTCTCCGCCTCTTGGCGTTGCTATGGCGCCGCCATGACATTTACCGAGGCGGAAGTGGCGGCGGGGCGCGGTGACGTCACGCGTTTCCGGCGGAAGCAGGAAGTGGCGGCGCCGCCGGGATCCTAAAAATCCCCGAATTGGGCCCAAACCCGCCCGAGCTCGGCCCCGAACTGGGCCCGAACCGCGCCCGCGCCCCCGGAGCCGCCCATGAGCGGCGGGCGCTGGCGGCGGCACGCAGAGATGGTGCAGCCGGGGCCCGAGGCGGAGCCGGCGCTGGCGGAGGCGCTGCAGCGGCTGCGGGCGGAGAACCGCGAGCTGAGGAGTGAGAACGGGGAACCGGGGGGACTGGGAGGGACTGGGAGGGGATTGGGGGGGACTGGGGTGGAGTGGGATCAAACTGGGGGCACTGGGAATGAACTGGGGGGGACTGGGAGTGACTGGGGGGGACTGAGAGGGGATTTGGGGGACTGGATTTAAACTGGGAGGGACTGGGAGGGGATTGAGAGGGACTGGGATCAAACTGGGGGGGACTGGGAATGAACTGGGGGGGACTGGGAGGGGATTGAGAGGGGATTTGTGGGGACTGGATTTAAACTGGGGGGGATTGGGAATGAACTGGGAGGGACTGGGAGGGGATTGAGAGAGGGACTGGGAGCATTGGGTGGGACTGGGAGGGGATTGGGGGGAACTGGGATCAAACTGGGAGGGACTGGGAGGGGGTGGGGAGGGAACTGGGGGGAACTGGGAGGGACTGGGACCAAACTGGGCCCAGACTGGGGGAAATGGGAGAGACTGGAAAGGGATTGGGATGGACTGGGATCAAAGGGGGCAACTGTGGGGGACTGGGAGAGACTGGGATCAAACTGGGAAGGGCACTGGGGGGAACTGAGAGCAGCCTGAAACCAAACTGGGAGCACTGGGAGGGACTGGGAGGGGATTGAGGGGACTGGGAGGGACTGGGATCAAACTGGGAGGGTTTGGGATATACTGGGAATGGACTGGGATGGACTGTAAGGGACTGGGAATGGACTGGGAGGGACTGGGAATGGACTGGGAGGGACTGGCATCAAACTGGGAGGGACTGGGATCAAACTGGGAGGGTTTGGGATATACTGGGAATGGACTGGGATGGACTGTAAGGGACTGGGAATGGACTGGGAGGGACTGGGAATGGACTGGGAGGGACTGGCATCAAACTGGGAGGGACTGGGATCAAACTGGGATGGACTGGAATGGACTGGGATATACTGGGAATGGACTGGGGGGGAACTGAGAGCAGCCTGAAACCAAACTGGGAGCACTGGGAGGGGATTGTGGGGACTGGGAGGGACTGGGATCAAACTGGGAGGGCCTGGGGAGCACTGTGGTGTCCGTAGGAGCGTCCCGTGTCCCCATTGATGTCACCAATGTCACCTGATGCCTTCAGCGCTTCCAATGTCCTCCCAATGTCCCCAGTCCCAAATGTCCCCAATGTCCCCAATGTCCCCCAATGTCCCTGGTGTCTCCACCCCCACAATGTCCCCAAGGTCCCCGATGTTCTCTCCGTGTCCCCCATTTCCCTGACATCTCTGATGTCCCCGATGTCACCTCAGTGTCCCCACAGCGTCCCCATGCTTTCAATGTCACAATGTCCTCACAGTGCCCGCAGTCCCAATGTCCCCAATGTCCTTCCCGATGTCCCCGCTGTCCCTGCTGATGTCCTTGCTGCTGTCCCCAGGAGTGCTGCGTCCCCCATGTCCCCAATGCTGTCCCCAGGTTCCCTGTGTCACTGCACATTGTCCCCAGTGTCCCCAATGCTGTCCCCAGGTGCCCTGTGGCATTGCACACAGTCCCTGATGATGTCCCCAATGATGTCCCCAATGATGTCCCCAATATCCCTTTGGTGTCCCCAGGCGCCCTGTGTCACTGCATGCAGTCCCTGATGATGCCCCCAATGATGTCCCCAATGTCCCCAATGCTGTCCCCAGGTGCCCTGTGCCACTGCACGCAGTCCCTGATGATGTCCCCAATGTCCCCAATGTCCCCAATGCTGTCCCCATGTCCCCAGGTGCCCTGTGTCACTGCAATGTCCCCCATGTCCCCAGGTGCCCTGTGTCACTGCAATGTCCCCATGTTGTCCCCAGGTGCCCTGTGTCACTGCAATGTCCCCAATGCTGTCCCCATGTCCCCAGGTGCTCTGTGTCACTGCAATGTCCCCATGTCCCCAGGTGCCCTGTGTCACTGCAATGTCCCCAATGATGTCCCCAGGTGCCCTGTGTCACTGCATGCAGTCCCTGATGATGTCCCCAATGTCCCAATGTCCCCAATGCTGTCCCCAATGTCCCCAGGTGCCCTGTGTCACTGCATCCAGTCCCTGATGATGTCCCCATGTCCCCAATGTCCCCAATGTCCCTTTGGTGTCCCCAGGTGCCCTGTGTCACTGCAATGTCCCCAATGTCCCTTTGGTGTCCCCAGGTGCCCTGTGTCACTGCAATGTCCCCAATGTCCCCAGGTGCCCTGTGTCACTGCACGCAGTCCCTGATGATGTCCCCAATGTCCCCAATGCTGTCCCCAATGCTGTCCCCATGTTGTCCCCAGGTGCCCTGTGTCACTGCACGCAGTCCCTGATGATGTCCCCAATGTCCCCAATGCTGTCCCCAATGCTGTCCCCATGTTGTCCCCAGGTGCCCTGTGCCACTGCACGCAGTCCCTGCGGCAGCGCCTGGACGATCTATAACTGTCCCCAATGATGTCCCCAATGTCCCTTTGGTGTCCCCAGGTGCCCTGTGCCACTGCAATGTCCCCGATGATGTCCCCAATGTCCCTTTGGTGTCCCCAGGTGCCCTGTGTCACTGCAATGTCCCCAATGTCCCTTTGGTGTCCCCAGGTGCCCTGTGCCACTGCACGCAGTCCCTGCGGCAGCGCCTGGACGAGCTGCGCCGGCTGCAGCTGCAGCGCCGGGGGGAGCGGGAGCTGCTGCGGGGGCGCTGGGGACAGGCCCGGCAGCTGGTGCTGCACCTGCGGGGACAGCGCGGGGACAGTGGGGACAACGGCAGGGACACTGCTGGGGACAGCGGGGACACACCTGGGGACAGCAGGGACAGCTCCAGTGACACCAAGGACACCTCCGAGGACATCAGGGACGCCCCTGAGAACACCAAGGACACCCTTGGGGACATCAGCATCACCGCTGGGGACACCAAAACCAGCCCTGGGGACACCAAAACCAGCCCTGGGGACACCAAGAGCAGCCCTGGGGACACCAAAAAAGGCCCTGGGGACACCAAAACCAGCCCTGGGGACACCAAGAGCAGCCTTGAGGACATCAGGGACACCCATGAGGACACCAAGGACAGCCCTGGGGACATCAGGGACACCCTCAGGGACACCCTTGGGGACACTGGGGACAGCTGCAGGAGCGCCCCTGACACCAGCACCAAGGTAGGTGTGGCCCCCCCCCGGCTGTGTCCCCACTCCGTGTCCCCTCTGTCCCCCCTTGTGTCCCCACACCCCTCCCACTGCTCCCAGTTGTCCCCAGTGTGTCCCCCAATGTCCTCCCTGCTCCTCCCAGTGTCCCCTTCCTGGCCCCATTGTCCCCCAATGTCCCCAGTGTCCCCCTGGGGAACCCCCAATGTCCCCCTGATGTCCCCAATGTCCTCACAGCCCCCCCTCTCAGTGTCCCCCACCTTGGACAATGTCCCCACAGTCCCCCTGATGTCCCTCAATGTCCCCCTGGTGTCCCCCAACATCCTCCAGATCTCCTTTATGTCCCCCTTGATGTCCCCAGTGCCCCCCTGGGGAACCCCCAATGTCCCTCAATGTCCCCTTGATGTCCCCAGTGTCCCTCTGATGTCCCCCTTGATGTCCCCAGTGTCCCCCTGGGGAACCCCCAATGTCCCCCTGATGTCCCCAATGTCCCCACAGGCCCCCAAGGTGCCCCCCAACTCAGTGTCCCCCTCCTTTGAGGATGTCCCCAGTGTCCCCCTGATGTCCCCTTGATGTCTGCAATGTCCCCCTGATGTCCCCAGTGTCTCCCTGGTGTCCCCAGTGTCCCCCAATGTCCCCCTGATGTCCCCACAGCCCCCCCTGTAGGTGTCCCCCCCCCTTGGAGAACGTCCCCAATGTCCCATTGATGTCCCCCATTGTCCCCACAGCCCCCCCTCAGTGTCCCCCTGATGTCCCCACTGTCCCCACAGCCCCTGTCAGTGTCCCCTCCCCTGGACAATGTCCCCAGTGTCCCCCTGATGTCCCCACAGCCCCCCCTGTTGGTGTCCCCTCCCTTGGATGATGTCCCCAGTGTCCCCCTGATGTCCCCTTGATGTCTGCAATGTCCCCCTGATGTCCCCAGTGTCTCCCTGGTGTCCCCAGCGTCCCCCAATGTCCCCCTGATGTCCCCTGTAGGTGTCCCCCCCCCTTGGAGGACGTCCCCAATGTCCCATTGATGTCCCCACAGCCCCCCCTCAGTGTCCCCCTGATGTCCCCAATGTCCCCACAGCCCCTGTCGGTGTCCCCTCTCCTGGACAATGTCCCCAGTGTCCCCCTGATGTCCCCACTGTCCCCACAGCCCCTGTCGGTGTCCCCTCCCCTGGACAATGTCCCCGGTGTCCCCCTGATGTCCCCAATGTCCCCACAGCCCCTGTCGGTGTCCCCTGCCCTGGACAATGTCCCCAATGTCCCCACAGCCCCTGTCGGTGTCCCCTCCCCTGGACAATGTCCCCGGTGTCCCCCTGATGTCCCCACTGTCCCTACAGCCCCTATCGGTGTCCCCTTCCCTGGACGATGTCCCCGCTGTCCCCCTGATGTCCCCAATGTCCCCAATGTCCCCACAGCCCCTGTCGGTGTCCCCTCCCCTGGACGATGTCCCCAGTGTCCCCCTGATGTCCCCAATGTCCCCACTGTCCCCGCAGCCCCTGTCGGTGTCCCCTCCCCTGGACGATGTCCCCAGTGTCCCCCTGATGTCCCCACTGTCCCCACAGCCCCTGTCGGTGTCCCCTCCCCTGGACGATGTCCCCAGTGTCCCCCTGATGTCCCCACTGTCCCCACAGCCCCTGTCGGTGTCCCCTCCCCTGGACGATGTCCCCGCTGTCCCGGAGCCCCCCCAGGCCCCCCCTGGGGCCCCCCCGGAGCCCAGGTGAGCCCCCCTGTCCCCCCTGTCCCCTCTGTCCCCTCTGTCCCCCCGGGGACTCCCCGATGTCCCCAAGCCCCTCCTGACCCCCCTCGTGTCCCCCCAGCTCCGAGGAGCAGCTGAGGCAGCGCCTGGCAGAGGCTGAGGCTGAGTGAGTTGGGGACAATGGGGACACTTGGGGGCACTGGAGACACCAGGGACATTGGGGACATTGGGGACAATGGGGACACTTGGGGACACCAGGGACATTGGGGACATTGGGGACATTGGAAGCAATAGGGATATTGGGGACATGTGGAGACAGTGGGGTCATTGGGGGATTGGGGACATTGGGGACATTGGGGGATTGGGGACATTGGGGACATTGGGGATATTGGGGACATTGGGGACAATGGGTACAGCCTGGGGACATTGGGGGATTGGGGACAATGGGGGATTGGGGACATTGGGGACATTGGAAGCAATGGGGATATTGGGGACATGTGGAGACAGTGGGGACATTGGGGGATTGGGGACAATGGGGGATTGGGGATATTGGGGGCAATGGGTACAGCCTGGGGACATTGGGGGATTGGGGACATTGGGGACAATGGGGGATTGGGGACAATGGGGGATTGGGGACATTGGGGACAATGGGTACAGCCTGGGGACATTGGGGGATTGGGGACATTGGGGACAATGGGGGATTGGGGACAGTGAGGACAATGGGTACAGCCTGGGGACATTGGGGGATTGGGGACATTGGGGACATTGGGGGATTGGGGACAGTAGGAAAACATTGGGGACATTCGGGGTTTGGGGACATTGGGGACATTGGGGATATTGGGGGATTGGGGACAGTGAGGACAATGGGTACAGCCTGGGGACATTCGGGGATTGGGGACATTGGGGGACTGGGGACATTGGGGACATTGGGGGATTGGGGACAGTGAGGACAATGGGTACAGCCTGGGGACATTGGGGAGATTGGGGACAATGGGGTCAGTGGGGGGATTGGGGACATTGGGGACACCTGGGGACATTGGGGATGTTGGGGACAATGGGCTCAGCGGGGACGTTGGGGACATTGATGATACTGGGGGATTGGGGACGTTGAGGACATTGGGGTCAAAGGGGGAATGGGGACATTGGGGACGTTGGGGACATCAGGGACATTGGAGGAACACTGGGGCCATCGGGGGATTGGGATATTGGGGACACCTGGGGACACTTGAGGAGACACTGGGGACATTGGGGTTTGGGGACATTGGGGTCAGTGAGAGACTGGGGACACTGGGGATGTTGGAGGGAACTGGGGACATTGGGGACAATTGGGGACATTGGGGGACTGGGGACACTGGGGTCAGTGGAGGGAATGGGGACATTGGGGACATTGGGACATTGGGGATGTTGGGGACATTGGGGACACTGGGGTCAGTAGGGGGAATGGGGACACTGGGGACAATGGGACACTGGGGACATTGGGGGGATTGGGGACAGCGGGGACATGGGGACACCTGGAGACAGCAGGGACATTGGAGGATTGGGGACATTGGGGACACTGGGGACATTTGGGACGTTGAGGACACTGAGGTCATCAGGGATATTGGGGGGACATTGGGGGTTGGGATATTTGGGACACTGGGGACATTGGGGACACCTGTGGGCATTGGGGGTTTTGGGGACATTGGGGATGGTCTGGGGACACCTGGGGACAGACTGGTGGCCCTGCGCGCCCACGTGGGGGGGTTTGGTGACACCAAAGAGCCCTGGTGACACTGGTGACACCGGTGTCCCTGTCCCCAGGCTGGTGGCAGGGTTTGGTGACACCAAAGAGCCCTGGTGACATTGGTGACACTGGTGTCACTGTCCCCAGGCTGGTGGCCCTGCGGGTGGCATTGGGCAGGGTTTGGTGCCTTTGGTGACACCGGTGTCCCTGTCCCCAGGCTGGTGGCAGGGTTTGGTGGCACGGGTGTCCCCAGGTGACACTGGTGTCCCTGTCCCCAGGCTGGTGGCAGGGTTTGGTGCTATTGGTGACATTGGTGTCCCTGTCCCCAGGCTGGTGGCCCTGCGGGTGGTGTTGGGCAGGGTTTGGTGCCTTTGGTGACATTGGTGTCCCTGTCCCCAGGCTGGTGGCAGGGTTTGGTGGCCCTTGGTGACACGGGTGTCCCTGTCCCCAGGCTGGTGGCAGGGTTTGGTGCCATTGGTGACATTGATGTCCCTGTCCCCAGGCTGGTGGCAGGGTTTGGTGGCACTGGTGTCCCCAGGTGACACGGGTGTCCCTGTCCCCAGGCTGGTGGCAGGGTTTGGTGCCCTTGGTGACACGGGTGTCCCTGTCCCCAGGCTGGTGGCAGGGTTTGGTGGCACTGGTGTCCCCAGGAGACATTGGTGTCCCTGTCCCCAGGCTGGTGGCAGGGTTTGGTGGCACTGGTGTCCCCAGGTGACATTGATGTCCCTGTCCCCAGGCTGGTGGCCCTGCGGGTGGTGTTGGGCAGGGTTTGGTGGCACGGGTGTCCCCAGGTGACATTGGTGTCCCTGTCCCCAGGCTGGTGGCAGGGTTTGGGGCCCTTGGTGACACGGGTGTCCCTGTCCCCAGGCTGGTGGCCCTGCGGGTGGTGTTGGGCAGGGTTTGGTGGCACTGGTGTCCCCAGGTGACACCGGTGTGTCCCTGTCCCCAGGCTGGTGGCAGGGTTTGGTGCCATTGGTGACATTGGTGTCCCTGTCCCCAGGCTGGTGGCCCTGCGGGTGGCATTGGGCAGGGTTTGGTGGCACTGGTGTCCCCAGGTGACACGGGTGTCCCTGTCCCCAGGCTGGTGGCCCTGCGGGTGGTGTTGGGCAGGGTTTGGTGGCACGGGTGTCCCCAGGTGACATTGGTGTCCCTGTCCCCAGGCTGGTGGCAGGGTTTGGTGACATCAATGAGCCCTGGTGACACTGGTGTGTCCCTGTCCCCAGGCTGGTGGCAGGGTTTGGTGGCACTGGTGTCCCCAGGTGACACGGGTGTCCCTGTCCCCAGGCTGGTGGCAGGGTTTGGTGCCATTGGTGACATTGGTGTCCCTGTCCCCAGGCTGGTGGCAGGGTTTGGTGGCACTGGTGTCCCCAGGTGACACCGGTGTCCCTGTCCCCAGGCTGGTGGCAGGGTTTGGTGGCACTGGTGTCCCCAGGTGACCTTGGTGTCCCTGTCCCCAGGCTGGTGGCCCTGCGCTCCCGCGTGGCCGTGGCCGAGCTCCGCGCTCAGGACGTTTCCCGCGCGGCCGAGCTGCAGCTGCAGGGACTGCGCCGGCAGCTGGAGGTACCCAGGGGACATGGGGACACATGGGGACACATGGGGACATGGGGACAGCTGGGGACAGCTGGGGACATGGGGACACATGGGGACATGGGGACAGCTGGGGACACATGGGGACAGCTGGGGACATGGGGACACATGGGGACAGCTGGGGACATGGGGACACGTGGGGACAGCTGGGGACATGGGGACATGGGGACAGCTGGGGACATGGGGACACGTGGGGACAGCTGGGGACATGGGGACATGGGGACACATGGGGGGACATGGGGACACTGGGGACACATGGGGGGACATGGGGACATGGGGACACATGGGGACAGCTGGGGACATGGGGGGACATGGGGACACTGGGGACAGCTGGGGACATGGGGACAGCTGGGGACAGCTGGGGACAGCTGGGGACATGGGGACAGCTGGGGACATGGGGACACTGGGGACAGCTGGGGACACATGGGGACAGCTGGGGACACATGGGGAGAGCTGGGGACACGTGGGGACACATGGGGACACATGGGGACAGCTGGGGACACGTGGGGACACATGGGGACATGGGGACAGCTGGGGACAGCTGGGGACATGGGGACAGCTGGGGACATGGGGACAGCTGGGGATATGGGGACAGCTGGGGACAGCTGGGGACACATGGGGACACATGGGGACACATGGGGACACATGGGGACAGCTGGGGACATGGGGACATGGGGACATGGGGACACGGGGACATGGGGACACTGAGGGACACATGGGGACAGCTGGGGACATGGGGACAGCTGGGGACACATGGGGACAGCTGGGGACATGGGGACAGCTGGGGACACGTGGGGACATGGGGACAGCCCTGGGGACATGGGGACACTGGGGACAGCTGGAGGTACTGGGGGTACATGGGGACAGATGGGGACACTGAGGGACACATGGGGACATGGGGACAGCTGGAGGTACCAGGGACATGGGGACACCCGGGGGACATGGGGACACTGGGTACAGCTGGGGACAGGGGACACTGGGGGACACCTGGGGACACAGGTGAACAGCTGGGGACAGCCCTGGGGACACTGAGGGACAACTGGAGGGACAGGGGACATGGGGACACAGAGGAATATTGGGGACACTGAGGAACAGCTGGAGGTACCAGGGGCAGGGGACATGGGGACACATGGGGACACTGGGGACAGGGACATTGGGACAGGGGACACTGGGGATGATGGGGACACTGGGGACGGGGGACATGGGGACACTGGGGGACAGCCCTGGGGATAGGGGATAGCTAGGGACACACAGGGTCACAGTGTCCTTGTCCCCAGCAGGGTGACAGTGTCCCTGTCCCCAGGTGACACAGGGTGACAGTGTCCCCATCCCCGTCCCCAGCAGGGTGACAGTGTCCCTGTCCCCAGGTGGGTGGCACAGGGTGACAGTGTCCCTGTCCCCAGGTGGCACAGGGTGACAGTGTCCCCGTCCCTGTCCCCAGCAGGGTGACAGTGTCCCTGTCCCCAGGTGGGTGGCACAGGGTGACAGTGTCCGTGTCCCCGTCCCCAGCAGGGTGACAGTGTCCCTGTCCCCAGGTGGGTGGCACAGGGTGACAGTGTCCCCGTCCCTGTCCCCAGGTGGGTGGCACAGGGTGACAGTGTCCCTGTCCCCAGGTGGGTGACAGTGTCCCTGTCCCCAGGTGGGTGGCACAGGGTGACAGTGTCCCTGTCCCTGTCCCCAGCAGGGTGACAGTGTCCCTGTCCCCAGGTGGGTGGCACAGGGTGACAGTGTCCCCGTCCCTGTCCCCAGGTGGGTGGCACAGGGTGACAGTGTCCCTGTCCCTGTCCCCAGCAGGGTGACAGTGTCCCTGTCCCCAGCAGGGTGGCACAGGGTGACAGTGTCCCCGTCCCTGTCCCCAGGTGGGTGACAGTGTCCCCGTCCCCAGCAGGGTGACACAGGGGTGACAGTGTCCCTGTCCCTGTCCCCAGCAGGGTGGCACAGGGTGACAGTGTCCCTGTCCCCAGGTGGGTGGCACAGGGTGACAGTGTCCCCGTCCCCAGCAGGGTGACACAGGGTGACAGTGTCCCCGTCCCTGTCCCCAGCAGGACAAGGCCCAGGTCCAGGCCCAGGTGACGTCGCTGCTGGGGGAGCTCCGGGAGAGCCAAAATCGCCTGGAGAGGAGCCGGGCGGAGAGAGAGCACCTGGAGCGCAGGTGGGGACACCTGGGGGACATGGGGACAGCTGGGGACACCTGGGGGGGACATGGGGACACCTGGGGGACACCTGGGGACACCTGGGGACATGGGGACACCTGGGGGACACCTGGGGACACCTGGGGACATGGGGACACCTGGGGACATGGGGGGGACACCTTGGGGACACCTGGGGACACCTGGGGGTCAGGGACACCACTACAGAGCCGGGCGGAGAGAGAGCACCTGGAGCGCAGGTGGGGACACCTGGGGGGACATGGGGACACCTGGGGACATGGGGACAGCTGGGGACACCTGGGGGGACATGGGGACACCTGGGGACACCTGGGGGTCAGGGACACCACTGCAGAGCCGGGCGGAGAGAGAGCACCTGGAGCGCAGGAGGGGACACCTGGGGGGACATGGGGACACCTGGGGATCAGGGACATCTGGGGACATGGGGACACCTGGGGATTGGGGACTGTCCCCAAGGGGAGGGGACACTGCTGCAGAGCCGGGCGGAGAGAGAGCACCTGGAGCGCAGGTGGGGACATGGGGACAGCTGAGGACATGGGGACACCTTGGGGACACCTGGGGGGACATGGGGACACCTGGGGACATCGGGACACCTGGGAATGGGGGGGGACAGCTGGGGACACCCAGGGAGACGGCTGGGGGGACACCTGGAGCACAGGTGGGGACACTGGGGAACATGGGGGGACACCTGGGGACACCTGGGAGGATATGAGGGGACATGGGGACACCTGGTGGGACACAAGGACACCCAGGGAGACACCTGGGGACACCTGGAGTGCAGGTGGGGGGACATGGGGACACCTGGGGGTGACACAGGAATGCTTGGGGACACCTGGGGGGACAGGGAGACACCTGGGGACACCTGGAGGAGTATGGGGGGACATGGGGACACCTGGAGCACAGGTGGGGACATCTGAAGGGGACATGGGGACATCTGAAGGGGACACCTGGAGGGCTATGGAGGGACACGGGGACACCTGGGGGGACACGGGGGGGGCTCAGGGACTGTCCCCAAGGGAGGGGACAGCGCCGGGGGCAGCAGGAGCAGCCCGAGCTGTCACAGGTAGGAGTGGCACCTGCGCAGGGGACATCGGTGACACCGGGACGTCACAGGGCTCGAGGGACGCTGAGCAGTGCCACCTGCTCAGGGAGGTGACACTGGGTGACACTGAGTGACACAGGGTGACAGTGGGTGACACTGAGTGACACTGAGTGACACACAGGGCCCAAGGGACGCTGAGCGGTGCCACCAGCTCAGGGAGGTGACACTGGGTGACACAGGGTGACACTGGGTGACACTGAGTGACACTGAGTGACACACAGGGCCCGCGGGGATGGCGGTGGTGCCACCAGTTTGAGGAGGTGACAGTGGGGGTGGCACTGAGTGACAGTGGGGTGGCACAGAGTGACAATGGGTGACACAGGGTGACACTGGGGTGTCCCTGCAGGGCCCGCGGTGACGCCGAGCGCTGCCAGCAGCTGGAGGAGGTGGCACAGGGTGACAGTGGGTGACAGTGGGTGACAGCGGTGTCCCTTGGGTGTCCCCGCAGGGCCCGCGGTGACGCCGAGCGCTGCCAGCAGCTGGAGGAGGTGGCACAGGGTGACACAGGGTGACAGTGGGTGACACAGGGTGACAGTGGGTGACACAGGGTGACAATGGGTGACAGTGGTGTCCCCGCAGGGCCCGCGGTGACGCCGAGCGCTGCCAGCAGCTGGAGGAGGTGGCCCAGGGTGGCACAGGGTGACAATGGGTGACAATGGGTGACAGTGGGTGACAGTGGTGTCCCTTGGGTGTCCCCGCAGGGCCCGCGGTGACGCCGAGCGCTGCCAGCAGCTGGAGGAGGTGGCACAGGGTGACAATGGGTGACAATGGGTGACAGTGGGTGACAGTGGTGTCCCCGCAGGGCCCGCGGTGACGCCGAGTGCTGCCAGCAGCTGGAGGAGGTGGCCCAGGGTGACACTGGGTGACAATGGGTGACACAGGGTGACAGTGGTGTCCCTTGGGTGTCCCCGCAGGGCCCGCGGTGACGCCGAGTGCTGCCAGCAGCTGGAGGAGGTGGCCCAGGGTGACACTGGGTGACAATGGGTGACACAGGGTGACAGTGGTGTCCCCGCAGGGCCCGCGGTGACGCCGAGCGCTGCCAGCAGCTGGAGGAGGTGGCACAGGGTGACAGTGGGTGACAGTGGGTGACAATGGGGTGTCCCCGCAGGGCCCGCGGTGACGCCGAGCGCTGCCAGCAGCTGGAGGAGGTGGCCCAGGGCCATCGGGTGCAGCTGGACCAGCTCCGGCTCCAGGTGACCAACCTGGAAACCGCCCTGAGGGTGGAGCGGCGCGGGGCCACCGAGGAGAAGTGAGTGACAGTGGGGACACTGGGGACAATGGGGACAGTGGGACAATGGGGGGAGTGAGTGACAATGGGGACATTGGGGACAATGGGGACATGGGGGGGAGTGAATGACAACAATGGGGACAATGGGGGACAATGGGGACAATGGGGACACTGGGGACAATGGGGGGGAGTGAGTGACAGTGGGGACACTGGGGACATGGGGGGGAGTGAATGACAACAATGGGGACAATGGGGGACAATGGGGACAGTGGGGACACTGGGGACAATGGGGGGGAGTGAGTGACAATGGGGACATTGGGGACAATGGGGACATGGGGGGGAGTGAGTGACAATGGGGACATGGGGACAGTGGGGACATGGGGGGGAGTGAGTGACAATGGGGACACTGGGGGGAGTGAGTGACAGTGGGGACACTGGGGACAATGGGGGCATGGGGGGAGTGAGTGACAACAATGGGGACATGGGGACATTGGGGACATTGGGGGGAGTGAGTGACAGTGGGGCCACCAAGGAGAAGTGAGTGACAGTGGGGACACTGGGGACAATGGGGACATGGGGGGGAGTGAGTGACAACAATGGGGACAATGGGGACAGTGGGGACACTGGGGGAGTGAGTGACAACAACAGGGACATGGGGACAATGGGGACATGGGGAGGGAGTGACAACAATGGGGACATGGGGACATGGGGCCACCGAGGAGAAGTGAGTGACAGTGGGGACACTGGGGACAATGAGGGGAATGAGTGACAGTGGGGACAATGGGGACACTGGGGGAGTGAGTGACAATGGGGACATTGGGGACAATGGGGACAATGGGGACACCGGGGGGAGTGAGTGACAACAGGGACATGGGGACAATGAGGGGAATGAGTGACAGTGGGGACATTGGGGACACCGGGGGGAGTGAGTGACAATGATGGGGACAGTGGGGACAATGAGGGGAATGAGTGACAGTGGGGACACTGGGAACACCAGGGGAGTGAGTGACAACATTGAGGACATGGGGAGGAGTGACAATGGGGACAACAGAGACAATGGGGACAACAGAGACAGTGACAGTGGGGACATTGGGGACACCAGGGGAGTGAGTGACAACAATGGGGACATGGGGACAATGAGGGGAATGAGTGACAATGGGGACATTGGGGACACCAGGGGAGTGAGTGACATCATTGAGGACATGGGGAGGAGTGACAATGGGGACAACAGAGACATTGGGGAGCAGTGAGTGACAACGCTGCGGACACTGGGGACACTGGGAGGTGCCAGTGACAGCATTGGGGACACTGGGGACACTGAGGGGAGTGAGTGACAATGGGGACCTTGGGGACACTGAGAGGAGTGAGTGACAACGGGGACCTTGGGGACACTGGGGACATTGGGGACATTGGGGAGGACTGAGTGATAACATTGGGGACATCGGGGACACTGGGGACTTTGGGGACACTGGGGACACTGGGGAGGAGTGAGCGCTAACAGGGACATGGGCGGAGGGTGGCACCTGGGGACACCCATTGGTGTCCCAGTGTCCCCTGACTGTCCCCAGTGTCCCCGTGGGAGCTGGTGGCACTCAGGGCCATCTGTCCCTGGGAGGGGAGGCAGTGGCACTCGCAGTGTCCCCAAGGCAGAAGCCACCTGTCCCTGATGACGTCCCCAGTGTCCCCAGTCAATGTCTGCAGTGTCCCCAATGCCCCCCCAATGTCCCCAATGCCCCCCCAATGTCCCCAATGCCCCCTCAATGTCCCCAATGCCCCTTCAATTGTCCCCAGTGTCCCCTGTCCCCAGGAGGAAGCTGGTGCAGCTGCAGGCCGCCTGTCCCCATTCAATGTCCCCGATGTCCCCATTGTCCCCACTGTCCTCAGTGTCCCCTCAATGTCCCCAATGTCCCCTGTGTCCCCAGTGTCCCCAGTGTCTCCTGTCCCCAGGAGGAAGCTGGTGCAGCTGCAGGCCACATGTCCCCATTCAATGTCCCCAGTGTCCCCAGTGTCCCCAATGTCCCCAGTGTCCCCGATATCCCAAATGTCCCTGATGTCCATGATGTCCGTGATGTCCCTAATGTCTCCGGTGTCCCCAGTGTCCCTGATATCCCAAATGTCCCTGATGTCCCCGATGTCCCCATTGTCCCCATTGTCCCCAATGTTCCCAGTGTCCCCAGTGTCCCCAATGTCCCCAATGTCCCCACTGTCCTCAGTGTCCCCAGTCACTGTCCCAATGTCCCCAGTGTCCCCAGTGTACTCAGTGTCCCCAATCACTGTCCCTGATGTCCCCATCGTCCCCAATGTCCCCAGTGTCTGCAATGTCCCCAATGTCCCCTCAGTGTCCCCAGTGTCCCCTCAATGTCCCCTATATTCCCAGTGTCCCCAGTCACTGTCCCAATGTCCCCAGTGTCCCCAATGTCCCCAATGTCCCCAATGTCCCCCTGTCCCTTTCAGGAGGAAGCTGGTGCAGCTGCAGGCCGCCTGTTCTCAGTGTCCCCTCAATGTCCCCAATGTCCCCAATGTCCCCTCAATGTCCCCTCAATGTCCCCAGTGTCCCCAGTGTCCCCTGTCCCCCCAGGAGGAAGCTGGTGCAGCTGCAGGCCGCCTGTCCCCATTCAATGTCCCCGATGTCCCCATTGTCCCCAATGTCCCCAGTCACTGTCCCTGATGTCCCCATCGTCCCCAATGTCCCCAGTGTCCCCATTGTCCCCAGTGTCCCCGATATCCCAGATGTCCCTGATGTCCTTGATGTCCATGATGTCCCCAATGTCCCCAGTGTCCCCGATGTCCCCACTGTCCTCAGTGTCCCCAGTCACTGTCCCAATGTCCCCAATGTCCCCAATCCCTGTCCCTTTCAGGAGGAAGCTGGTGCAGCTGAGGCCGCCTGTCCCCAGTGTCCCCTCAATGTCCCCAATGTCCCCATTGTCCCCGATATCCCAAATGTCCATGATGTCCCCAGTGTCCCCAATGTCCCCAGTGATGTCCCCAATGTCCCCAATGTCCCCTGTCCCCCCAGGAGGAAGCTGGTGCAGCTGCAGGCCGCCTGTCCCCATTCAATGTCCCCGATGTCCCCATTGTCCCCAATGTCCCCAGTCACTGTCCCTGATGTCCCCATCGTCCCCAATGTCCCCAGTGTCCCCATTGTCCCCAGTGTCCCCAATGTCCCCAGTGTCCCCGATATCCCAAATGTCCCTCATGTCCCTGATGTCCCTGATGTCCATGATGTCCCCAATGTCCCCAATGTCCCCAGTGTCCCCAATGTCCCCAATGTCCCCTGTCCCCCCAATGTCCCCAATGTCCCCAATGTCCCCTGTCCCCCCAGGAGGAAGCTGGTGCAGCTGCAGGCCGCCTACCATCACCTGTTCCAGGAGTACGACGCCCACATCAAGGCCAGCCTGGAGGGGGACAAACGGAGCCAGGTGAGGGACAGGGACACCTGGGGACACCTGGGGACACACCTGGGACACACCCTGGGGACACACCCTGGGGACACACCTGAGACACACCTGGGGACACACCTGGGGACACCTGGGGACACACCTGAGACACACCTGGGGACACACCTGGGACACCTGGGGACACCTGGGGACTCCTGGGGATACCTGGGACACACCCTGGGGACACCTGGGACACCTGGGGACACCTGGGGACACACCTGAGACACACCTGGGGACACCTGGGGACACCTGGGGACACACCTGGGACACACCTGGGACACACCTGGGGACACCTGGGGACACAGCTGGGGACAGCTGGGACACACCTGGGACACACCTGGGGACACATCTGGGACACCTGGGACACACCTGGGGACACTTGGGGACACCTGGGACACACCTGGGACACACCTGGACACACCTGGGGACACCTGGGACACACCTGGGGACACCTGGGACACACCTGGGGACACCTGGGGACACCTGGGACACCTGGGGACACACCTGGGGACACACCTGGGACACCTGGGACACACCTGGGGACACAGCTGGGACACACCTGGACACCCTGGAGCTGTTCCTTGTCCCCGTTCCGTTCCCTCCTGGGGACACCTGGAATGTCCCTGGGGTGGCTCAGGTGAGTCCCCAGGTGGCAGTGCCACCCCCCAGGTGACACAGGTGTCCCCCCGGTGTCACTGTGGTGCCCCAGTGACACAGGAGCGTGCAGATGAGGGGCTGGGGGTGACACAGGTGATCCCCAGGTGACCCCCAGGTGACACAGGTGATGTCACAGGTGACACAGGTGACCCCCAGATGACACAGATGATGTCACAGGTGTCCCCCCAGGTGACACAGGAGCGTGCAGGTGGGGGCTGGGGGTGACACGGGTGACCCTCAGGTGACCCCCAGGTGACACAGATGATGTCACAGGTGTCACAGGTGACCCCCAGGTGACACAGGAGCGTGCAGGTGGGGGCAGGGGGTGACAGGGGTGACCCCCAGGTGACACCCAGGTGTCATTGTCACTCCAGAGTGACACAGGAGCAGCTCCAGGTGGCCAAAGGCCACACTGGGGGTGCAGTGGGGGGGATTGGGGGTGACACAGGTGAGCCCCAGGTGTCCCCCAGGTGTCTCTCAGGTGTCACAGGTGCTGTCACAGGTGTCCCTCAGGTATCACAGTGTCCCTGTCCCCCTGCCCAGGTGACACAGGTGCTGTCACAGGTGTCACAGGTGTCAGAGGTGATGTCACAGCTGTCACAGCTGTCACAGGTGCACTCTCAAGTGTCCCAGGTGTCCCCCAGGTGTCTCAGTGTCCCCGCCCCCCCCAGGTGACGCTAGGAGCAGCTCTGTGTGGCTGAAGCCGTGCTGGGAGTGCAGTGGATGGGAACTGGGGGGTGACACAGGTGTCTCAGATGTCACAGGTGTCACAAGGTGCTATCACAGGTGTCGCCCAGGTGTCCCCAGGTGTCTCAGATGTCACAGGTACTGTCACAGGTGTCCCTCAGGTGTCACAGGTGCTCTCTCAGGTGTCACAGGTGTCACAGGTGTCACAGGTGCTGTCATGGGTGTCCCCCAGCTGTCACAGCTGTCACAGGTGTGACACAGGTGTCCCCCAGGTGTCCCCCAGGTGTCTCTCAGGTTGTCACAGGTGTCACAGGTGCTGTCACAGGTGTCACAGGTGTCACAGTGTCCCTGTCCCCCTGCCCAGGTGACACAGGTGCTGTCACAGGTGGTGTCACAGGTGTCCCCCAGGTGTCCCCAGGTGTCTCAGTGTCCCCCAGGTGACACGGGTTGTCCCTCAGGTGTCACGGTGTCCCTGTCCCTCCCCCAGGTGACACAGATGCTGTCACAGGTGTCACAGGTGTCCCCCAGGTGTCCCCAGATGTCACAGGTGTCTCAGTGTCCCCGCACCCCCTGCCCAGGTGACACAGGTGCTGTCACAGCTCTCTCAGTGTCCCCCAGCTGTCCCAGGTGTCCCCAGCTGTCACAGGTGCTCTCTCAGGTGTCCCCAGGTGTCTCAGTGTCCCTGTCCCTGTGCAGGTGACACAGGTGCTGTCACAGGTGTCCCCCAGGTGTCCCCCCAGGTGTCCCCAGCTCTCTCAGTGTCCCTGTCCCCGTGCAGGTGACACAGGAGCAGCTCCGCGCCGCCGAGGCTGTGCTGGGGGTGCAGTGGATGGGACTGGGGGTGGTGACACAGGTGTCTCAGATGTCACAGGTGTCCCCAGGTGTTTCAGATGTCTCAGTGTCCCCCAGGTGTCCCAGGTGTCCCAGGTGTCCCCCAGCTGTCACAGGTGTCCCAGGTGTCTCAGTGTCCCCAGCTCTCTCAGTGTCCCCAGGTGTCCCCCAGGTGTCTTAGTGTCCCCCAGGTGTCCCCAGGTGTCCCCAGCTCTCTCAGTGTACCCGTCCCCCGTGCAGGTGACACAGGAGCAGCTCCGTGCAGCCGAGGCCGCGCTGGGGGTGCAGTGGATGGGATTGGGGAGGTGACACAGGTGACACAGATGCTGTCCCAGCTGTCACAGGTGTCTCAGTGTCCCCTCCCTGCCCAGGTGACACAGGAGCAGCTCCGCGCTAGCCTCGAGGCCGCGCTGTGCGCTCAAGCAGGAGCTCATCGACCCGCCTCAAGGACTGAGGGCTCTAATGCGGCAGCTAGGGCGGCGCTGGAAACCATCCCGGTGCTGCAGGCACAGGTGGGGACCCCGAAATTGGGGCAGGGGGGACCCTGGGGGGGCTGGGGGGTCCCTGGAGACCATCCCGGTGCTGCAGGCACAGGTGGGGCTGGGGGGGGTCCCTGGAAACCATCCCGGTGCTGCAGGCACAGGTGGGGGCTGGTGGGACCCCCGAAACTGGGGCAGGGTCCCTGGGGGGGCTGGGGGGTCCTGAGAGCCCCGAAATTGGGGCAGGGTCCCCAGGTGGGACTGGGGAACCTGGGACCCCCGAAATTGGGGCTGGGGCCCCAGGTGGGGCTGGGGGAACCTGGGACCCCCAAAATTGGGGCAGGGTCCCCAGGGAGGGCTGGGGGGGCCTTGGGACCCCCAAAATTGGGGCAGGGGTCCCCGGGGGGGCTGGGGGGGGGTCCTGAGAGCCCCGAAATTGGGGCAGGGTCCCTCAGGTGGGGCTTGGGGGGACCCTGGAGACCATCCCTGGTATGCTGCAGGCACAGGTGGGGACCCCTGAAATTGAGGGCAGGGTCCCTGGGGGGGCTGGGGGGGCCTGGGACCCCCAAGAATTGGGGCAGGGTCCCTGGGGGGGCTGGGGGAACCTGGGACCCCCGAAACTGGGGCAGGGTCCCTGGGGGGCGGCTGGGGGAACCTGGAGACCATCCCGGTGCTGCAGGCACAGGTGGGGACCCCCGAAATTGGGGCAGGGTCCCCAGGGGGGGCTGGGGGGGGGTCCTGGGACCCCCAAAATTGGAGGCAGGGTCCCCGGGGGGACTGGGGGAACCTGGGACCCCCAAAATGTGGGGCAGGGTCCCCATGTGGGGCTGGGTTGGGGTCCCTGGGGGGCTCCTGAGACCCCCAAACCCAGGGCAGGGTCCCCAGGTGGGTGTGGGGAGGATCAGGGGGGATTTTGGGGGTTCCTTTGATGGATTTTGGGGTTCCCTGGATGGATTTTGGGGTTCCCTGGATGTATTTTGGGGTTTCCCTGGGTGGATTTTGGGGTTCCCTGGATGGATTTTTGGGGTGGAATTGGGGGTTCCCTGTATGGATTTTGGGGTTCCCTGGTTTGGTTTGGGGTTCCCTGGATGGATTTTGGGGTTCTCTGGGTGGATTTTGGGGTTCCCTGGATGGATTTTTGGGGTTCCCTGGTTGCATTTTGGGGGTTCCCTGGATGGATTTTGGGGTTCCCTGGGTGGATTTTGGCGTTCCCTGGATGATTTTGGGGTTCCCTGGATGGATTTTGGGGTTCCCGACCCCCCAACATCCCCAGGCCGACATTTACTGGGTGGATTTTGAGGTGGTAGCGCGCGGCACTGGGGGAGGTTTGGGTGGATTTTGGGGTTCCCTGGGTGGATTTCGGGGTTCTCGTGGTTGGGTTTGGGGTTCCCTGGATGGATTTTTGGGGTGGAATTGGGGGTTCCCTGGTGGATTTTTGGGGTTCCTTTCATGGAGTTTTAGGGTTCCCTGGTTGGGTTTGGGGTTCCCTAAATGGATTTTGGAGCTCCCTGGGTGGATTTTGGGGTTCCCTGGATGGATTTTGGGGTTCCCTGGATGATTTTGGGGTTCCTGACCCCCCAACATCCCCAGGCCGACATTTACAGTGCTGATTTCGAGGCGGATGCGCGCTGGCACTGGAGAGGATTTGGGGTGGATTTTGGGGTTCCTTTGATGGATTTTGGGGTTCCA